>NC_057808.1:58346115-58646115 GCF_018294505.1 Triticum aestivum | reverse complement strand
CAGCCGCCTCGTTCTTCCTGCGATCGATGTGCTCTACTTGGTAACCCTGAAAGTGTCCAGCAATGGCATCAACTTCACGGCGATAAGCCGCCATGAGAGGGTCCTTGGAATCCCACTTGCCTGATACTTGTTGAGCCACTAAGTCTGAGTCGCCGAAGCACCTTACCCGGCTCAAGCTCATCTCCTTAGCCATCCGAAGACCATGGAGCAAGGCCTCGTACTCAGCCGCATTGTTAGTGCAAGGAAACATCAACCGTAGCACATAATGGAACTTGTCACCTTTAGGGGAAGCCAATACAACTCCAGCCCCCGAGCCCTCCAATTGCCTGGACCCATCGAAGTGAATAGTCCAATATGTGTTATCCGGCTTTTCTTCGGGCACTTGTAGCTCTGTCCAATCGTTGATGAAATCCACCAAGGCTTGAGATTTAACAGCAGTGCGTGGTACGTATTTCAGACCATGAGGCCCGAGCTCTATAGCCCACTTAGCCACTCTCCCTGTGGCCTCTCTGTTTTGGATGATATCTCCAAGGGGGGCAGAACTGACCACAGTGATAGGGTGACCCTGGAAATAATGCTTAAGCTTCCGGCTTGCCATGAACACACCATAAACAAGCTTCTGCCAATGTGGATACCGCTGTTTGGACTCGATGAGCACTTCACTGACGTAATAAACCGGCCGCTGAACCGGATGCTCCTTACCCTCTTCCTTGCGCTCCACCACCACAGCCACACTGACGGCCCGTGTGTTAGCAGCTACATACAGTAATAAAGGCTCCTTGTCAACCGGAGCAGCAAGGACTGGGGGCTCCGCCAGCTGTCTCTTCAAATCCTCAAAAGCAGTATTAGCAGCATCATTCCAGACAAAGTCATCAGTTTTCTTCATCAACTGGTACAATGGCATGGCCTTCTCACCCAAACGGCTTATAAACCGGCTTAAAGCAGCAATACGACCCGCCAGGCGCTGGACGTCGTTTATACACGCCGGCTTAGCCAGAGAGGTGATTGCCTTGATCTTCTCCGGGTTAGCTTCAATGCCTCTGTTAGAAACCAGAAAACCCAAGAGCTTGCCTGCAGGAACACCAAAAACACACTTGGCCGGGTTAAGCATCATCTTGTAGACCCGGAGATTATCAAAGGTTTCCCTCAGGTCATCTATCAAGGTTTCCTTCTCCCTGGACTTAACCACAATATCATCCACATAGGCATGAACATTGCGCCCAATCTGGTTATGAAGACAGTTCTGCACGCAACGCTGATAAGTCGCCTGTGCACTCTTGAGTCCAAAAGGCATAGACACATAGCAGAAGGCTCCAAAGGGAGTGATGAACGCCGTCTTCTCCTGGTCCTTAACTGCCATTTTAATCTGATGGTATCCAGAATAAGCATCCAAGAAACTTAAGCGCTCGCAACCCGCCGTAGCATCAATGATTTGATCAATACGGGGAAGAGCAAAAGGATCAGCCGGACATGCCTTGTTTAAGTCCGTGTAGTCCACACACATCCGCCAGGTGCCATTCTTCTTGAGCACGAGCACCGGGTTAGCTAACCACTCTGGGTGAAAGACTTCAACAATAAACCCGGCCGCCAAGAGCCGGGCCACCTCTTCACCAATGGCTTTCCGCCTCTCTTCATTAAACCGCCGAAGGAATTGCCTGACCGGCTTAAATTTCGGATCAACATTGAGAGTGTGCTCAGCGAGTTCTCTAGGTACACCTGGCATGTCAGAAGGTTTCCATGCAAAAATGTCCCTATTCTCACGGATGAACTCGATGAGCGCGCTTTCCTATTTTGGATCCAGATTGGCACTGATGCTAAACTGCTGAGATGAATCACCTGGAACGAAATCAACAAGTTTAGTCTCATCAGCCGACTTAAATTTCATTGCCGGCTCATGCTCCGTAGTTGGCTTTTTCAGAGAGGTCATATCTGTTGGGTCAACATTGTCCTTGTAAAACTTCAACTCCTCTGTTGCACAAACAGATTCTGCATAAGCCGCATCACCTTCCTCACACTCCAAGGCCACCTTCCGGCTGCCATGAACCGTAATGGTCCCATTGTGACCCGGCATCTTGAGCTGCAAATACACGTAACACGGCCGTGCCATGAACTTGGCGTAAGCCGGCCGCCCAAATATGGCATGATACGGACTTCTTATCTTGACCACCTCAAAGGTTAATTTTTCCACCCTGTAGTTGTACTCGTCTCCAAAGGCCACTTCCAACTCGATCTTACCAACTGGATAAGCCGACTTACCAGGCACCACACCATGGAAAATAGTATTGGACTGGCTGAGGTTCTTATCAATCAACCCCATACGACGGAAAGGTCTCATAATAGAGGATGTTGATGCTGCTGCCTCCATCCATGAGCACCTTAGTGAACTTATATCCTCCCACCTGAGGAGCCACCACCAGGGCCAAATGACCCGGATTATCAACCCGGGGAGGGTGATCCTCCCTACTCCACACAATAGGCTGCTCAGACCATCTTAAATAGCGTGGAACCGCCGGCTCAACAGCATTCACAGCCCTCTTATGAAGCTTCTGATCTCGCTTACACAGACTGGTGGTAAATACGTGATACTGTCCACCGTTAAGCTGCTTTGGATTGGTCTGATAACCCCCCTGCTGCTGTTGATGACCCTGGCCAGACTGCTGATTAAAGCCCCCTTGACCGTTCTGAGGATTAGAATTTGAGCCGCCGCCCGGGCCATGAAAACCGCCAGCGCCTGAGCCGCCGCCCGGGCCATGGTTGCCATTAAAGGCATTGGAATTCTTAAAGGCTTTCATGATTGCGCAATCCTTCCATAGATGAGTAGCTGGCTTCTCCCTAGAGCCATGCCTTGGACAAGGCTCATTCAACAGCTGCTCCAGCGTCGGGCCTGACCCGCCGGCTCGGGGAGGTGGCCTCCCCTTGCGTCGCTGGTTATTCCCCTGTGAGCTGGCGTTGGCCACGAACTCTAGGCTGCCGTCGGCCTTACGCTTGCCACCTCCTTGGTTCCCCGGGTTATGCTGAGGACCCTTGCCATTGCCGTTCTTCTTTCCCTTCCCTGTCCTTTCATCATCTGAAGCGGGGTCCTTGGTACTATCAGAGTCGGCGTACTTGACGAGAGCCGCCATCAGCGTACCCATATCATTGCAGTCGCGCTTAAGCCGCCCGAGTTTCATCTTCAAGGGCAGGAAACGACAATTCTGTTCCAACATTAAGACTGCAGAGCCGGCATCCATCTTATCAGATGAATGTATTATCTCTTTGACCCGGCGAACCCAATGTGTCGTAGACTCACCCTCCTGCTGTTTACAGTTAGTCAAATCCACAATTGACATAGACTGCCTACAGGTATCTTTGAAGTTTTGGATGAACCGGGCTTTCAACTCAGCCCAAGACCCGATGGAATTCGGTGGTAGCCCTTTCAACCAAGTGCGGGCAGTCCCATCTAGCATCATGGTGAAGTACTTGGCCATCGCCGCTTCACTGACCTCCAGCAATTCCATGGCCATCTCGTAACTCTCGATCCAGGCTCCGGGTTGTAAATCAGCCGTGTAATTAGGCACCTTCCTAGGCCCTTTGAAGTCCTTGGGTAGACGTTCATTGCGGAGAGCCGGCACTAAACAAGGGACACCTCCAGTCCTCGTAGGGATACCCACGTCGACGGAAGTCGTCGGATAAGCCGGGGGTGTCTGGTAAGCCGTCAACTGAGGCACCTGCTCCGCCTCTTGCCGCGCTCTGTCTTGGTCTGTTGCGTGAAAGGCTCCGTTATGAGCCGGGCCATGGCCAGGGGGCAAGTCATGGCGTCGGACATTACTTGAGCCGGTCGCTGAGACCATGTGTCTGCTATAACTCGGGCTCCGGCCTGGACGAGGGGTTGAATGGATCCTGTCCCGGCTGTAAGAGTACGCCTCTTGCTGCGCCAGCGCTGTCTGAAGGAGTTCTCTGACCCGGCGGGTTTCAACAGCCGTTGGAGAGTCGCCGTCAATTGGGAGAGCCGCCAGCCGTGCTGCCGCGGCGACCATGTTTTCCAGCGGGTTAGCATAATGACCCGGTGGTATTGGCACATACTGAGGCGGGGCAGGGTTCACCCGGGGAGGCCCCATCACTTGTGGCTGAATAGGTGTCCCAGCCCCGGGCACTATGATCTCCGGCGGGTTACTAGACCCTGCACCTGGCGTGTTGAAGAGGTTTCGAGGATCGTAGACCGGAGGGAGTCGAGATTGGGCCTTTTGATGCCTCCTTCTCATGACCTCATTGGACGCGTTCTGATCCATCGTGAGCCGGAAGGACTGCGCCTGAATCAACTGAGTCTGGGCGTCGAGAGCCGCCCTCTCCGCAGCCATCCTGATCCCTTCCGCCGCCAGATCCTCCTTGGCTTTCACTAGATCTAACTTTAACTGCGCCACCTCCGCGTCATGCTGAGCTTGATCCGCCGGGTCAACCGTGGCGGTCAACAGGGCCGTCATCTTGTCCGTGAGATCCATCAGCACCTGAGCCGGCGAGGGTACCGGGTTTCCTGACCCGCGGCAGGGTTTTGAACAGGCTGTGCACCGGCCATGAAGATTCCAACCCGGCTCGGCGGCTCAAAAGGGTCCGGAATACTGTCACCATCGGAACAACCCCTGAGCCTGCCATCTTGAATTTGATACAACGAGTTTGACTCATCTGTGGACGACTCGCCGTCAGAGCCGGCGGCCGTCTCATCACCAGATCCAGATCCATCAGAGAGCCCTCCATGGACACATCCCACAAAAGCATGCTTCAAGGCAGGTAGGGCCCGGGCGGGTCGTGCGCGCTGAGCCGTCTCGATGAGATCGGCGCAGAGATCCGGCTCAGGGCCCGGCTCACCAATCTTGCCAATGAAGACATGAATTCCGCCGAAGGGGACCCGGTACCCGTACTCAATTGAGCCGGCGTCGGGGCCCCAGTTTGCATCGTCGATGTAGAGCTTGCCGCGACGACTCTTGGTCATCCGGCCCACAGCGTATCCCTTGAGCCCTTCGAAGCTGCCCTTCAAGAACTCAAATCCACCGTGCGCTGGCCCCACGGTGGGCGCCAACTGTCGTGGAATTGTCACGGCAGATGTCCTCGAGCTAGGACTTAGTCGTGGAGCCATCGCAACTAGGAAGCTTAAAGGGGTTAAACGGGACAAGGAACACGAGGGTTATACTGGTTCGGCCCCTTACGGTGAAGGTAAAAGCCTACGTCCAGTTGAGGTGGTATTGATTAGGGTTTCGATGACCAGGGAGCTTGATTGCTATGCCTGGCTCTCGATGAGATCTTTCTTGTCCTTAACCGCCGCCGGGTCATCCCTTTATATAGAGAGGTTGACGCCCAGCGGCTCTCAGAGTCCCGGCCGGCTCATAAGAGTGTCCGGCTCGGACTCTCAACTATTCTTGTCTTACACTGCAAGTTCTACCATAATGACGGTTGTAACTACGGGCCTTAAGCCATCTCCGGGTCTTAAGCCCATCTTTGGCCCGCCGTCTTCAATCTTGGCGCCGGGCTTCACGTGATGACCATTATGATTAACCCGGCCCCTCCGGGCGGGTGACTCTAAGGTTTATATCCTCAACAGTGGCCGTATCAATACGGCCGCCGCCCGACGGGAGTTATGCTTGTGCGATCTAATAGTGTATGTGTGCCTTGGGCGGGCATGTTGCCGTATATATCTATTTCTGTGTTGCTCTCCATGATCAGTAGGCTGGGACGTGTACGTGTGAGCGGCCGCCGGCCTGACGGCCAACCATCTGTGTATGTGCCTCCTGTGCGCAGCCCTGCGGCGGCCGCCGCGTGCGCGCATGTGTGAACGGCCTGACGGCCGGGTGTGTGTGCGCTTCCCAACCAGTCTGGTTTCTGATGTATTTATAGGCAAATGGACTAGGGTATAGGCCGAAGCATCGCGCGCCGTCGCGGCCGTTGGCTCGCTCCCGATCTTTTTGGATCAGATAATGATGCGCTGACCGGTTGTAAAAGTTTATCTTCTTCGATGCTTATCTCGTCAATGCCGATCCAGCAAGCTAGAACGCGTGTATCGGTACACATACGCGTAGGGCGCACGTGACCCTGATCGATTAATATGTCATCGAATCATTCATGCATGCATGCGTAGAGGTGGGCTTCATGCAATCCAGCCCATATAATACTATTTGCACATGGGCAATTGATGGAAGTGTGAACAGGCCACATTAATTTACAAATATTTTACCGCACATGCATCTATTCCTTCACGCATTATCTACATGCATGTATATGGATTAGTACTAACCGCAGCTCATGCCTGTAAAAGTGAGCAACCAAGGACTAGCTAGTAGTGCATGTGCGTATACAGAATATGTAATGTATCCACGACATTCTTCATTTCTTTTTTTTTCTTTTCCAAATTGGGAACATATGCATAACAAAAAAAAATGTCCCTCGCCGATCCAACTATGTAATTAGGTGTGACAAAATCTCGTCAAACAGCCCGACAAGCCTTCTTTAAATCCGTGTAATCCACACACATACGCCAAGTGCCGTTTTTTTAAGTACCAGCACCGGGTTAGCCAACCATTCAAGATGAAAAACTTTAACAATAAACCCAGCAGTCAAGAGCCGGGCTACCTCCTCACCAATGGCCTTGCGCCTTTCGTCATTGAAACGATGAAGAAACTGCTTGACCGGTTTAAATTTGGGATCAATATTGAGAGTGTGCTCAGCGAGTTTCCTCGGTACACCTGGCATGTCAGAAGGTTTCCATGCAAAGATATCCCGGTTCTCATGGATGAACTCGATGAGCGCGCTTTCCTATTTCGGATCCAGATTAGCACTGATACTGAACTGCTTTGATGAGTCGCCAGGAACAAAATCAACCATCTTGGTATCATCAGCCGAGTTAAATTTCAAGGCCGGATCATGCTCAGTAGTTGGCTTTTTCAAAGAAGTCATATCTGTCGGATCAACATTGTCTTTATAAAATTTTAACTCATCCGTTGCACAAACCGACTCAGCATAAGCTGCATCGCCCTCTTCACACTCCAAAGCTATCTTCCGGCTCCCGTGTACTGTGATGGTTCCCTTGTGACCCGGCATCTTGAGCTGCAAATAAACATAACAGGGGCCTTGCCATGAATTTAGCATAAGCCGGCCGTCCAAACAGAGCATGGTAAGGGCTCTTGATTTTCACCACTTCAAAGGTCAATGTCTCTGACCTAGAGTCATGATCATCTCCAAAAGCCACTTCCAGAGCTATCTTACCAACTAGGTACGCCGACTTACCAGGCACCACGCCATGAAAAACAGTGTTTGACGATTTAAGATTCTTATCTGTCAACCACATGCGACGGAAAGTTTCATAAGAAAGGATATTGATGCTGCTCCCTCCGTCCATGAGTACCTTGGTGAACT
Organism: Triticum aestivum; assembly: GCF_018294505.1. Taxonomy (NCBI): domain Eukaryota; kingdom Viridiplantae; phylum Streptophyta; class Magnoliopsida; order Poales; family Poaceae; genus Triticum; species Triticum aestivum. The sequence continues at coordinate 58,638,735 of NC_057808.1, read as the reverse complement.
TATATCCTCCGACCTGAGGTGCGACCACCAAAGCCAAGTGACCCGGATTATCAACCCGGGGCGGGCCATCTTCCCGACTCCACACAATGGGCTGCTCAGACCAGCGCAAGTAACGGGGGACTGCCGGTTCAACAGCGTTCACCGCCCTCTTATGAAGCTTCTGATCCCATTTACATAAATTTGTGGTGAAAATGTGGTACTGCCCACTATTCAACTGCTTTGGGTTACTCTGATACCCAGATTGCTGCTGCTGATTACCCTAACCTGACTGTTGATGGTAGCCACCCTGATTGCCTTGATTACCTTGGAACCCGGAGCTAGAACCGCCACCGCCATAACCCGGTCCATGAGAGCCGGATCCTGAGCCGCCACCTGGCCCATGACTGTCTTGAAAAAGATTGGAATTCTTGTACTCCTTCATAATGTAACAATCCTTCCAGAGGTGGCCAGATGGTCTCTCTTGCGTCCCATGCTTTGGGCAGGGCTGATTTAGCATCTGCTCAAGGTTAAGGCCCGATCCTCCGGTTCGTGGGGGTGGTTTACCCTTGCGACGCTGGCCATTATTCTGCGTGTTGGTGTTAGCCACAAAGTCCAGACTATTTTCAGCTTTGCGCTTACCGTTACCTCCCTGATTCGCCGTGTTATGCTGCTGCTCTCTGGTGCTGCCGCTCTTCTTTCCCTTTCCCGGCTTTTCATCATCAGACTCGGGGTCCTTGGTACCATCAGAGTCAGCGTATTTAACCAGAGCCGCGATGAGTGTTCCGATGTCATTGCAGTGGCATTTGAGCCGTCCTAATTTATGCTTCAGAGGCGTGAAACGACAATTGCTCTCCAACATTAAGACTGCCGAATCGGCATTGATGCGATCCGGCGAGTGCAGGATTGTTGAGACCCGACGCACCCAATGGGTTGTTGACTCACCTTCTTCTTGGACACAGGCGGCTAAATCCACAATTGACATGGGCTGCTTGCATGTATCTTTAAAATTCTGGATAAACCGGGCCTTTAACTCGGCCCATGACCCAATGGAGTTGGTAGGGAGCCCCTTCAACCAAGTACGGGCCATCCCCTCCAACATCAGGGGGGAATACTTAGCACACGCAGCATCGCTAACATCCAGTAATTCCATGGCCATCTCATAACTCTCGATCCATGCCTCAGGAGGTAAGTCGGCTGTGTAGTTAGGCACCTTGCGAGGGCCTTTGAAATCCTTGGGCAGACGCTCATTACGTAGAGCTGGCACTAAACATGGCACGCCCAAATTCCTAAAGGTTACACCTGGCTCCACCAAAGTTGTTGAACAAACCAGAGTAGGTTGACGGGCCACATACTGTGCTGCTACTTCGGCCTCTCGACGTGCTCTGCCTTGATCCACTACGTTCTGAGCATCAGCACCTCCGCCCGCCAGGTTATGTCCACGGGGCGGGTTATGGTTCCGTCCACTGCTTGACACAGCCGGCTCATCGATACACCTGCTCTAACTCCGGCTCAGGCGAGGGGTGGAATGAATCCTGTCACGAATGTAAGAATAAGCCTACTGCTGATCCAAAGCCGTCTGAAGGAGCTCTCTAGCCCTCCGTGTTTCAACCGCCGTCGGAGACTCGCCTTCAACCGGGAGAGCTGCTAACCGTGACGCTGCAGCAATCATGTTATCCAAAGGGTTAGAGTAATTACCCGGTGGCGTCGGCACGTGCTGCGACGGGTTATTGTTCTGACGAGGCGGGTCCGTCGTGCGCGGCTGAACCGGCGTGCCCGTCCCAGGCGCTTCCACCCGGTTTACCACCGGCGGGTTACTGGTTCCTGCTCCTGGCGTGTTAAAGAGATTTCTTGCCTCGTAAACCGGGGGCAGACAAGTCTGATGCCTCCTCCTCATGACATCATTTGAAGCATTCTGATCTAGCATGAGTCGGTAAGACTCCGACTGAATCCGATGTGCCTGAGCATCCAAAGCAGCCCGCTCCTCGGCCATCCTTGCGTTTTCCGCGTTTAGCTCCTCCTTGGCCTGTGCTATCTCATCACGCAATTTTACAACCGCCGCATTATGCTGATCCTGATCCACCGGAATAACCATGGTTGTTAACAATGCCGTCAACTTATCCAACAAGTCAGTTAAGACCTGAGCCGGCGGGCGCACAGGGCCTCCTGCCCCGGCAGCCGTCGCCGCCGCTGACCCGGAAATCAACTCTGCTGCAGTCGATGAGTGTTGCACCGGCTGCGTACCGGCCATGAAGATTGCAACCCTGTTCGCCGGCTCGTAGGGGTTCGGAATTCTGTCGCCATCGGAACAGCCCCCAAGCCGGTCGTCTGGCAGTTGATATAAAGACTCGGTCTCAATGGTGGACGACTCATCATCAGAGTAAACGACCGTCTCACCACCAGATGCCGATTTACCCTCGGATTCCGCTCTGTGGATGAACCCCATGAAGGCACGATTCATGGCGGGCTGAACTCGGGCGGGTCTCGCACGCTGAGCCGTCTCGATGATGTCGGTGCAGATGTCCGGCTCAGGGCCCGATTCGCCGATCTTGCCAATGAAGACGTGAATTCCGCTGAAGTGGACCCGGTACCCGTACTCGATTGAGCCGACCTCGGGGCCCCAGCCTGCGTCGTCGATGTAGGCTTGCCGCGACGACTCTTGGTCATCCGGGCCACAGCATATCCCTTGAGCCCTTCAAAGTTGCCCTCCAAGAACTTGAAACCATCGTGCGATAGCCCCACGGTGGGCGCCAACTGTCGTGGAATTGTCACGGCAGATGTCCTAGTGTGAGGACTTAGTCGTGGAGCCATCGTAACGAGATTAGCTTAAAGGGGTTAATTAGGACAAAGGACACGAGGAGTTTATACTGGTTCAGCCCCTTGCGGTGAAGGTAAAAGCCTAATCCAGTTTGAGGTGGTATTGCTAGGGTTTCGATGACCAGGGAGCGAATACGCTTAACCTGGCTCTCGATCTGTTGTTTCTTGTCCCTAAACCGCCGCCGGATCGTCCCTTTATATACACAGGTTGACGCCCCGCGGTTCACAGAGTCCCGGCCGGCTTATAAACGTGTCCGGCTCGGTATCTACTCTTTCCTATCTTACAATACAAGTCATACACTTATGGCGGTTTACATCTATGAGCCCTAACCCGTCTCTGAGCTTTGGGCCTTCTTATTAAGTTTCCTTCGTAAGTCGCCATCTTCTATGTCTTCCTGGGCTGCAATACTGGTAAATCATCATGAGTATAACCCGGCCCCTCCTGGGCGGTTTATACTCAATAATTATATCCCCAACACATGGCACCTATCTTATCATGTCGCATTCCCTGTTCTTGGTGGAAATGCTCCAAACAGTAGAAAATCTATGAATCCATAGCAAACTTGGAAGCCAACCTACACAAATTAACCAAATACCTATCCTCCTGGTGGTCTTGACCATGTTATGTTCAAATACTTTGGTCATTTCTATGACTTGGTGGAATTGGGAACCTCCGTCCCATGAAGTCCTCCATTACACCATGAAGGCCTCCATTAAAATTACCATCACTTCTATTGCCTTTGTGCTATACTAATTGACGCGCAAACGAATGTATCTATTATTGAAATACATTTAGGTACATCTATTTGGGCGTCAATTAATATGATAATAAGGGAGTAAAATACACCACTAGAAATGAGGGATTTGCACGGCTACAATTATTTACTTATTTTGTGTGCTTCATTAATATCTTTTAGACTAAATTGAGATAACCTTTTTAACTGTTCATACTTCAGTTATACCCATGGCAGAGTAAAAACGCGGTTCTCGGCAATTCAGTTTTAACTGCACTGACCCCCCCCCCCCCCCCCCCCCCCAACCATCAAGAAAATTGCCAAAATCCGGCGTAGGATGGATGATTGGCTTGGCCATGGAGCACTCAAGGACAAGGACACTATGCCAACTCTTTTCAAGCTGGCTGCCCGGAAACAATTCACTGTCAGCGTAGGACTAACCGACTCTCGCTGGATGCGTGGTCTACACAGGATAAACACTCATGACCAACTGGATGCCTTTGTCAAACTATGGATCGAGATTGATCGAGTGCACCTCTCGGAAAATGCTGATTCCATCCGATGGACGCTTACAAACCTCAAATGCTTACACCACTGCCTCTGCCTATGGCACTCATTTCATTGCTCACACCCGCAACCCAAGCTTACACAAAGTTTGGAAGCTTAAAGTTGATGGAAAGGTATAGTTTTTCTTGTGGTTGCTCATACAACATCGACTGTGGACGGTGGACAGACTCAGCACTCGCGGATGACCTCACAACGCAACATGCGCTCTCTGTGATCAATCCATGGAAACCTCGACACACTCGCGGATGGCCGTCCCAAAATAAATGTTTTAAACTTATTTTGAGACGGAGGGAGTACTATTTACTTGAAGAACCAATCAAGACAGCATACGGTGTGTACGCGCGCGTCTTGCCTAGACAGTAGCGAGCCAGCTCTAGATCGTGTTCATGCTTGTACGAGCGGAGATCAAAATTCGATTTGCATTTCAAGCGGCAAGAAAGGAGGTAAATGCAGGTGTTGTGTCATGACACATCATCGGCCACTGACGCTGCTCGGGACCAACGTTCCGGAGCTAAAAGGAATAGTCGGCGGCCCATAGGTTGCCACCAGCATCCTGGCCGGGAGGGTTGGCGACGACGCTTCAAACCGCAGCACGTTCACGGCTTGTCTGATGGACGGCCGCATGCCACGGTCAGGGTGCGCGCACCACAACCCCACAACCTTCACACGCTCCATCTCCAGGCCATTGAACTCCTCCTTGAGTCGTGCATCGGCGGCTGAGAGGGTCTTTCCTCCGCCATACAAGTCACACACCCACTGCATCAGGTGGATGACGTCGCCGTCGTCCTGGACCAGAGCTGGTCGCCGTCCACAAGCCACCTCTAGGAGGACCATCCCGAAGCTGTACATGTCCGACTCGACGCTCGCCCTGCCAGCTAGCACGCACTCCGGATCCATGTACCCCATGGTGCCGGCTATGCCAGTCGTGTGCGATCTCCGGCCATCGTTGATGAGCCTTGCGAGCCCGAAGTCGCCGAGCTTGGCGGTGAAGTAAGTGTCTAGCATGATGTTGCTTGGCTTGATGTCCCTGTGCACTACTCTCTGCTCCGTGTCTTGATGCAAGTAGAGAAGTGCAGAACCTACTCCGAGCACTATCTCGTACCTACAATTGTCAAAAGTATTACAGTAAAGTGCAGAAAATATTGATAGAGGAACCTCGGTTTTATGGAACTAACATCTACAGACTTGTTAGTGAAAAAAATTCTTCTAAATACTACTCTCTCTGTTTCAAAGTACAAGGTATAGTAAAATATACATTCCCAAAAAATATATTTCATAACGAATCTCATGATACTAATTTAATATTTGCACAGAGGAGTACGTTTTGCTAGTTTTCTCTGTACAGTGACTTTCCAACAAATAAAATCTCTGTATGTACTGCTAGTTTTCTTTGTACAGAGAATCGGGAGGATTTGCAAACAGAGTAGACCTACAGAATTATGTTGGGGCCACTGTCAGTAGGGACTTCTTTACGCGAATAAAAAATTTCCAAGGGGCATCTGTGCCAAAAAAAAGCACGCACGGGTTGCTCTAAAACGTTTTCGGTCAGTGCATGCGTGGCATGCCACGCCAGCGGCCCACAGTTTTTATGAAAATAAGCCTAAAAACACTCTTCAGTTACATTTCACCATGAAGATTTTTTTAAAATATATCATTGACCCCACAGATACTTTAGGCAGGCCTCACCGCTGCAGCGGCGAATACGTACATGCACAATTAGCAGGGCTGACTGTATCTGCATCTAAACGCAAGTTACCTGACAAAAAACCATATTTTGAAACTTGTAGCACCAAACTGCACATTATATGCAAGTTCAGTGATTGTCAGTAATATTACTAAAATATAGTTTAATGTAAAATGAAGGGAATAGTTAATTAGGGTAGCACCCATACCTGGTCGGCCACATGAGCACCGAGTCTTGTCTGTAGAGATGGGTGTCAAGGCTGCCATTATGCATCAAATCGTACACGAGGAGGAGCTCGTCGCCGCCGCCATGGCACTAGCCAATGAGCTGCACAAGGTTCCTGTGCCTCAGCCGGCTAATGATGCTCACCTCAGAGACGAACTCCTTCCATCCTTGTCGAGAGGTCCCGGACACCCTCTTGACGGCCACTTCACGGTTCATGTCGCTCAGGAACCCTCGGTAAACTGACCCAAAGCCTCCCCTTCCGAGCGCCCTGTCCTCGGAGAAGTTACCAGTTGCAGCAGCGAGGTCGTCGTATGAAAATCGCCGGGGTCCGGCAGCTCCTTGGCCGAGCTCGTCGTCCACGAGTTCTCCGCGGAAGAGTGCACTCACCGCTTTCAGCGGTTGTTTGGTTTTCTTCATGGTATTGCGCCTTCGGCAGCGGCGGAAGATGAGGCAAGCCGATATGCTGAGAACAAGTAGCACCACGGCGATGGCGGTAACCGCGGCGAAGACCCCGAACGGCACTCGTTGTTGGCCGCTGGACGCTGTGCCTGTCAACCAGCAACCGGTGCCGTAGATGAAGCCGTCGCCCTCCAACCCATCCTGGCATTCGCAGCGGAACGCCTCCTGACCCGTGGTCGGCGCGGTGAACTGGGTGCAATTTGCTCCGGGTGAGCAGCGGCACCGCCCCGGCACCCACCAGTCGAGCTGCAGCGCGCCCAGCATCAGTGCTGGCCCCATTGCATCGCTGTAGCTTATCGACGACACCAGCCCGGTGCAGTTCGAGCGGAGCAGCTCGCTTCTATTCAGAAAATGGTGGCCGCTTCGCAAGGGGGCTTGGATGCATCTGATGGATTCGTTGGCGCTGCAGTGAGACGAGGTTCTGTTTATGAAGCTGTCAGGGGTGATGCTGCAGTTGTTGATATTAGCACAGTCGTCGAACGAGCTAACGACGAGCATGTTCCGCGAGGCGGGCGCGTAGCTGTCCGAGAAGAGCGCCGCGACGGACGTATTGAAACGGCGGGAGCAGTCGGGTTGCAGGTCGATGATGATCGAGCGCGGCGTGACGTTGCGCACGAGCAGTCCCAGCTCGAGCGCGCCCCCGAGCCACGCGACGCCGATGCCGGCGTCGCATCCGAGCCGTATCGTGCAGCCGCTGGAGAAGCCGAACGGGTACGGCAGCTCCATGCCCCCACATCTCCGATCGCATCCTCCGCCGACCGCCGCTCCAGCTCCGCTTGCCGCATGCAGAAGCGCCACCACCACCACCAGTACCAGCAGCGGCAGCGACAGTCCGGCCGTGCCCCGCATATCTCACGGAATCTAGCTAGCTTACGTCCGAGCAAGCTCGGCCGGCCGGCGTCTGGTCTTGAGCCGTGACGAGTGGTGGTGCGCGCTTGCCTTGCCCCCACGCAGGGGCTGATGCTGGCACCCCTTTTGATCTTTGCTGCTGCAGTGTTTGACAGGACAAACGAAACGACCACGCCCCTCCACTCATCCTGCGCACGTACTACACACGTTTTTTTTTTGTTTTTTTTGCGAGCATCCACACGCATATCACCACCACGTACGACTTGGCTCATCCTGTGTACGTACTACACACGTACTCTATATCTTAACTCGCCAAGCAGCCTGCGCTCCCGATCTTGCACCACGCCTTTTTTTTTTCAGTTTTGCTAGAACTCATCTAGATGAGATATAGTTTGGTCTCATCCACCTTTTATAGTCATTGGATGTGATGCTATAAGATGCGTGTGTGCTAACGTGGGTTGTATCTGTTTTTATTTTCAAGGTGAATGAGACCAAATTATATCTCATCTAAATGAGTTCTAGGCACTCCCTTTTTTTTGATAATCAATACCATGTTATATTTATAGTAGCAAATTGTACTCCCACTGTTTAATAAAGTCTTGGTAGAGACTACAACAATTACAAAATAAAGTCTAAAAAAACCAGCAAATCTTCAAGATCTTCAAACTCTTTCTTCTTGTATGACACAATCTTATACTTCTCTGAATGCAGCGGTAGGAAAATAACAAAAGTTTCAAAGCACATACCTGTAAATATCAACGAGGGTTCTCCCATTGTTTTAACTAGATGATAACCCGTGCGTTGTTGCGGGATGGGTTGGCATATATTTCAATGATATTAAGTTGTCTTCATCCTTTGCACTGCATATATGAAGGATCATCCTCATCAATGTGAAAGTTACATATTACCTACAGAGGTTATCTATAAAAGGAAGCTATGTTTGGTTAGGAATCTGGAATTGATACAAATAACCTCCACGATTAATTTGAAACTACATTAAAAACAAAATGACCATCTTTAAATTGCATATTATTGTATTGTCAACTTGTCCGTCTACATGGTATCATCTTGTTCGGTACTCCCCTAGGGTTTGCCGCCCCCGCCGCGCCTCCCATCGCGCGAGCCGCCGCTACCGCCGCCGCACCACACCACCGCCGCACAACCCCGCCGCCGCGCCCTTCCCCTTTTCCCGTCGCGCCGCCGCCGCCTTGTCCCGCCCCGCTTCCACCTCCCCAGCCGTGTTGATCGCTGTCGCCGCGCGCCTTCTTGTTGTGCCGCCGCCGCCCGCGCCGCTTCTCCTTCCCGCCGCCGCCGCCGCCCTCGCCCCCCGCAGCCGCGTAGCCCCACAACCGCCGCACTTCACCGCCATCGCTGCCCCAACCACCACCAGAACCCTAACCCTACTCGCCGCCGCCCTTCACCGCTGCTGCCGCACCCATGCACTCCTCCCCGGGCTCCTCCACGACCCGCTCGTCGAACCCTTCGCCGGCCCAGCCCTCCGCCGCCGCCATCCGTGACCTCAACATTGAGGCCCGGGTCCCCATTCGCCTCGACAGCTCAAGCACGTTGTACTACGCGTGGAATACCTACTTCAACCTCATCTTCCGCGAGTACTATCTCACCGAGCACATCGACGGTTCCGTGGATGGCGACTACATGAGGGGCGATCCGGAGTGGTCCGCCATTGAGGCCACACTCATCCGACGGTTCTACCAAACCGTCTCGAAGGACATCTTCCACACGGTTGTCGCCGAGGACGACAACACCTACGCCGTGTGGACCAAGATCAACGCGCTCTTCACCGACAACAAACTTTAGCGTCTTGTTTTCTTGCAGCAGGAGTTCTTCGGCTGTCACCAGGACAACTCCATCATCGATGAGTACTGCATGAGGCTCAAGATGCTCGCCGAGGAGCTTCGCGACATCAGCGCCAAGGTCTCCGACGACCTCATGCTGAGCACCCTCACCGCCGGCCTCAACGAGGACTTCGGCAATGCGGCGTCCAACCTCACCTTGCTACCGTAGCCCACCCTCCAGCGCGTTGTCGCGTACCTCAAGCTTGAGGAGCGTCGGATGACAAAGCTGAAGCAGCGGGTCCAGCACACCGCCCTCGCCGCCGGCACCACCCACGGCGGCCCTGCTCCACCGGTCGCGCCTCGTCCGCCGGCGCCACCCGCGCCCGCCGGCTACTTCCCGTTGCCGCCCGCGCCCCCCGCGCCTCCCCAGCAGCCGCAAGATGGCGGGGCCGGCGCATCCGGCGGGGTGGCGGGGGCTGCCGCCAACAACAGCAGCAGCAGCAGGCATAGGGTGTGGGGGGGGGCACGCTACCAGCAGCCCCCTCCGCCGTGGGCCGCCGGGCAGAACCCGTGGACGGGCGTCGTCCATGCCTATCACATGCCCGTCCTGCGGGCTCCTGCACCAGGTCTCCTTGGACCTCACCCCGCGAGCCACCAGGCATTCTTCGGCGCCCCCTACCAGCCCTACGGTGCTCCGCTCATGCCGCCATCCCTCGGTGGCTATGGCGCGCCCGCCCAGGCGCCGCCCTATGGAGGCCAGCCACTGCCGCCGATACCTGCACCGTGGGACCTCACCCTCCTGGCCGCCCTGCACTTTGTGCCGTCGCCGAGTAACTATGGCGGCGGAGGCGACTGGTGTTGGAAATATGCCCTAGAGGCAATAATAAATAGGTTATTATTATATTTCCTTGTTCTTGATAATCGTTTATTATCCATGCCAGAATTGCATTGATAGGAAACTCAGTAGCATGTGTGGATACATAGACAACACCATGTCCCTAGTAAGCCTCTAGTTGACTAGCTCGTTGATCAATAGATGGTTACGGTTTCCTGACCATGGACATTGGATGTCGTTGATAACGGGATCACATCATTAGGAGAATGATGTGATGGACAAGACCCAATCCTAAGCCTAGCACAAGATCGTGTAGTTCGTTTGCTCAGAGCTTTTCTAATGTCAAGTATCATTTCCTTAGACCATGAGATTGTGCAACTCCCGGATACCGTAGGAATGCTTTGGGTGTACCAAACGTCACAACGTAACTGGGTGGCTATAAAGGTGCACTACAGGTATCTCCGAAAGTGTCTGTTGGGTTGGCACGAATCGAGACTGGGATTTGTCACTCCGTGTAAACGGAGAGGTATCTCTGGGCCCACTCGGTAGGACATCATCATAATGTGCACAGTGTGACCAAGGAGTTGATCACGGGATGATGTGAGTTACGGAACGAGTAAAGAGACTTGCCGGTAACGAGATTGAACAAGGTATAGGGATACCGACGATCGAATCTCGGGCAAGTAACATACCGATGGACAAAGGGAATTGTATACGGGATTGATTGAATCCCCGACATCGTGGTTCATCCGATGAGATCATCGTGGAACATGTGGGAGCCAACATGGGTATCCAGATCCCGCTGTTGGTTATTGACCGGAGAACGTCTCGGTCATGTCTGCATGGTTCCCGAACCCGTAGGGTCTACACACTTAAGGTTCGATGACGCTAGGGTTATAGGGAAAGTATGTACGTGGTTACCGAATGTTGTTCGGAGTCCCGGATGAGATCCAGGACGTCACGAGGAGTTCCGGAATGGTCCGGAGGTAAAGATTTATATATGGAAAGTCCTGTTTTGGTCACCGGAAAAGTTTCGGGTGATATCGGTAATGTACCGGGACCACCGGGAGGGTCCCGGGGGTCCACCAAGTGGGGCCACCAGCCCCAGAAGGCTGCGTGGGCCAAGTGTGGGAGGGGACCAGCCCCAGGTGGGCTGGTGCGCCCCCCCACCAAGGCCCAAGGCGCATGGGAGAGTGGGAGGGGGCAAACCCTAGGTCCAGATGGGCCTTAGGGCCCATCTAGTGGGGCGCCCCCCCTCTCCTCCCCTTGGCCGCCCCCCTTGATGGGATCTAGGGCAGGCCGCCTCCTCTTGGGGGTGGAAACCCTAAGGGGGGCGCAGCCCCCTCCCCCCTATATATAGTTGAGGTTTGGGCTGCCCAAGACACACGAGAACGTCTCTCTTTCGGTGCAGCCCTACCCCTCTCCCTCCTCCTCCTCTCCCGCGGTGCTTGGCGAAGCCCTGCGGGATTGCCACGCTCCTCCACCACCACCACGCCGTCGTGCTGCTGCTGGATGGAGTCTTCCCCAACCTCTCCCTCTCTCCTTGCTGGATCAAGGCATGGGAGACGTCACCGGGCTGCACGTGTGTTGAACGCGGAGGCACCGTTCTTCGGTGCTTAGATCGGAATCAACCGCGATCTGAATCGCTACGAGTATGACTCCCTCATCCGCGTTCTTGCAACGCTTCTGCATCGCGATCTACAATGGTATGTAGATGCACTCCCCTTCCCCTCGTTGCTAGATTACTCCATAGATTGATCTTGGTGATGCGTAGAAAATTTTGAATTTCTGCTACGTTCCCCATCAGTGGCATCATGAGCTAGGTCTATGCGTAGTTTCTATGCACGAGTAGAACACAAAGTAGTTGTGCGCGTAGATGTTGCCAATTCTTGTTGCCGCTACTAGTCTTATCTTGTTTCGGCGGCATTGTGGGATGAAGCGGCCCGGACCGACCTTACACGTACGCTTACGTGAGACAGGTTCCACCGACTGACATGCACTAGTTGCATAAGGTGGCTAGCGGGTGTCTGTCTCTCCCACTTTAGTCGGAACGGATTCGATGAAAAGGGTCCTTATGAAGGGTAAATAGAAATTGGCATATCACGTTGTGGTTTTACGTAGGTAAGAAACGTTCTTGCTAGAAACCTATACAAGCCACGTAAAAACTTGCAACAACAATTAGAGGACGTCTAACTTGTTTTTGCAGCATGTGCTATGTGATGTGATATGGCCAGAAGATGTGATGAATGATATATGTGATGTATGAGATTGATCATATTCTTGTAATAGGAATCACGACTTGCATGTCGATGAGTATGACAACCGGCAGGAGCCATAGGAGTTGTCTTTATTTTTTGTATGACCTGCGTGTCATTGAATAACGCCATGTAAATTACTTTACTTTATTGCTAAGCGCGTTAGCCATAGAAGTAGAAGTAATCGTTGGCGTGACAACTTCATGAAGACACAATGATGGAGATCATGGTGTCATGCCGGTGACAAAGATGATCATGGTGCCCCGAAGATGGAGATCAAAGGAGCAAAATGATATTGGCCATATCATGTCACTATTTGATTGCATGTGATGTTTATCATGTTATGCATCTTATTTGCTTAGAACGACGGTAGTAAGTAAGATGATCCCTCATAAAATTTCAAGAGAAGTGTTCCCCCTAACTGTGCACCGTTGCGAAGGTTCGTTGTTTCGAAGCACCACGTGATGATCGGGTGTGATAGATTCTAACGTTCGAATACAACGGGTGTTGACGAGCCTAGCATGTACAGACATGGCCTCGGAACACATGCAAACACTTAGGTTGACTTGACGAGCCTAGCATGTACAGACATGGCCTCGGAACACAAGAGACCGAAAGGTCGAGCATGAGTCGTATAGAAGATACGATCAACATGGAGATGTTCACCGATGATGACTAGTCCGTCTCACGTGATGATCGGACACGGCCTAGTTGAACTCGGATCATGTATCACTTAGATGACTAGAGGGATGTCTATCTGAGTGGGAGTTCATAATCAGATGAACTTCATTATCATGAACATAGTCAAAAGGTCTTTGCAAATTATGTCATAGCTTGCGCTTTAGTTCTACTGTTTAAGATATGTTCCTAGAGAAAATTTAGTTGAAAGTTGGTAGTAGCAATTATGCGGACTGGGTCCGTAAACTGAGGATTGTCCTCATTGCTGCACAGAAGGCTTATGTCCTTAATGCACCGCTCGGTGTGCTGAACCTCAGCGTCGTCTGTAGATGTTACGAAACATCTGACATACACGTTTTGATGACTACGTGATAGTTCAGGTATGCCGGTTTAGAATTGTGGCACCAAAGACGTTTTTGAAACGTCGCAGAACATGTGAGATGTTCCGAAGACTGAAATTGGGATTTCAGACTAGTGCCCACGTCAAGAGGTATGAGACCTCTGACAAGTTTCTTAAGCCTGCAAACTAAGGGAGAAAAGCTCAATCGTTGAGCATGTGCTCAGATTGTCTGAGTGCCACAATCGCTTGAATCGAGTGGGAGTTAATCTCCCAGATGAGATAGTGATAGTTCTCCATAGTCACTGCCACCAAGCTAGTAGAGCTTCGTGATGAACTATAACATATCAAGGATAGTTATGATGATCCTTGAGCTATTCGCGATGTTTGACACCGCGAGAGTAGAAATCAAGAAGGAGCATCAATTGTTGATGGTTAGTAAAACCACTAGTTTAAGAAGGGCAAGGGCAAAAGGGATACTTCATGAAACAGCAAGTCGTTTGCTGCTCTAGTGAAGAATCCCAAGGTTGAACCCAAACCCGAGACTAAGTGCTTCTGTAATGAGGGGAACGGTCACTGAAGCAGTACTACCCTAGATACTTGGTAGATGAGAAGGCAGGCAAGGTCGACAGAAGTATATTGGATATACATTATATGAATGTGTACTTTACTAGTACTCCTAGCAGCACCAGGGTATTAGATACCGGTTCGGTTGCTAAGTGTTAGTAACTCGAAATAAAAGCTGCGGAATAAATGGAGACTAGCTAAAGGTGAGATGACGATATGTGTTGGAAGTGTTTCCAAGGTTGATGTGATCAAGCATCGCATGCTCCCTCTACCATCGAGATTTGGTGTTTGCGTTGAGCATGATTGGATTATGTTTATCGCAATACGGTTATTCATTTAAGGAGAATAATGGTTACTCTGTTTATTTGAATAATACCTTCAATGGTCTTGCACCTAAAATGAATCTCGATCGTAGTGATACACATGTTCATGCCAAAAGATATAAGATAGTAATGATAGTACCACATACTTGTGGCACTGCCACTTGAGTCATATTGGTATAGAACGCATGAAGAAGCTCCATGTAGATGGATCTTTGGACTCACTCGTTTTTGAAAAGATTGAGACATGCGAACCATGTCTATTGGTATATATGCATGAAGAAACTCCATGCAGATGGATCGTTTGGACTCACTTGATTTTGAATCACTTGAGACATGCAAATCATACCACATGGGCAAGATGACTGAAAGGCCTCGTTTTCAGTAAGATGGAACAAGAGAGCAACTTGTTGGAAGTAATACATTTTGATGTATGCAGTCCAATGAGTGCTGAGGCATGCAGTGGATATCGTTATGTTCTTACTTCACAGATGATTTGAGTAGATGCTGAGTGTATTTACTTGATGAAACACAAGTCTGAATTATTGAAAGGTTCAAGTAATTTCAGAGTGAAGTTGAAGATCGTCGTGACAAGAGGATAAAATGTCTGTGATATGATCATAGAGATGAGTATCTGAGTTACGAGTTTGGCACACAATTAAGACATTGTGGAAAGTGTTTCACAATTAATACCGCCTGGAACACCATAGTGTGATGGTGTGTCCGAACATCATAACTGCACCCTATTGGATATGGTGCATACCATGATGTCTCTTATCGAATTACCACTATCGTTTATGGGTTAGGCATTAGAGACAACCGCATTCACTTTAAAAGGGGCACCACGCAATTCCGTTGAGACGACACCGTTTAGAGAAACCTAAGTTGTCGTTTCTTAAAAGTTTGGGGCTGCGATGCTTATGTGAAAAGTTTCAGGCTGATAAGCTCGAACCCAAAGCGGATAAATGCATCTTCATAGAATACCCAAAACAGTTGGGTATACCTCCTATTTCAGATCTGGAAGCAAAAGTAATTGCTTCTAGAAACGAGTCCTTTCTCGAGGAAAAGTTTCTCTCGAAAGAATTGAGTGGGAGGATGGTGGAGACTTGATAAGGTTATTGAACCGTCACTTCAACTAGTGTGTAGCAGGGCACAGGAAGTTGTTCCTGTGGCACCTACACCAATTGAAGTGGAAGCTTATGATAGTGATCATGAAACTTCGGATCAAGTCACTACCAAACCTCGTAGGACGACGAGGATGCGTGCTACTTCAGAGTGGTACGTGATCCTGTCTGAGATATCATGTTGTTGGACAATACTGAACCTACGAGCTATGGAGAAGCGATGGTGGGCCCATATTCCGACAAATGGTTAGAAGCCATAAAATCCGAGAGGATCCATGTATGAAAACAAAGTATAGACTTTGAGAGTACTACTTGATGGTCGTAAGGCTGTTGAGGTAAATGGATCTTTAAGAAGAAGACGGACATGAACGGTAATGTTACCGTCTATGAAGCTCGACTTATGGCAAAGAGTATTTCCACAAGTTCAAGGAGTTGACTACGATGAGATTTTCTCATCCGTAGCGGTGCTTAAGTCCGTCGGAATCATGTTAGGATTAGCTGCATTTATGAAATCTGGCAGATGGATGTCAAAACAAGTTTCCTTACCAGTTTTCGTAAGGAAAGGTTGTATGTGATACAATCAGAAAGGTTTTGTCGATCCTAAGGATGCTAAAAGGTATGCTAGCTCCAGCGATCCTTCCATGGACTAGAGCAAGCATCTCGGAGTCAGAATATACACTTTGATGGAGTGATCAAAGTTTTTGGGTTTATAGAAAGTTTGTTAGAAACTTGTATTTACAATAAAGTGAGTGGGAGCGCTACAACATTTCTGATAAGTATATGTGAATGACATATTGTTGATCCGAAATGATGTAAAATTTCTGGAAAGCATAAAGGGTTGTTTGAAAGGAGTTTTTCAAAGGAAGACCTGGATAAAGCTGCTTATTGGGCATCAAGATCTATAGAGATAGATCAAGACGCCCGATGATACTTTCAAAGAACGCACACCTTGACATGATTTTGTAAGAGTTCAAAATAGATCAGCAAAGAAGGAGTTCTTGGCTGTGTTACAAGGTGTGAGTATTGAGTAAGACTCAAGACCTGACCACAGCAGAAGAGAGAGAAAGGACGAAGGTCGTCCCCTATGCTTTAGACGTAGGCTCTACAGTATGCTATGCTGTGTACCGCACATGAAGTGTGCCTTGCCATGAGTTGGTCAAGGGGTACAATAGTGATCCGGGAATGGATCACATGACAGCGGTCGAACTTATCCTTAGTACCTAGTGGACTAAGGAATTTTCTCGATTATGGAGGTGAAAAGGAGTTCGTCGTAAAGGGTTACGTCGATGCGAACTTTGACACTAATCCGGATGACTCTGAGTAGTAAACCGGATTCGTATAGTAGAGCAATTACTTGAAATGGCTCCAAATAGCGCGTGGTAGCATCCACAAGATGACATAGATATTCGTAAAGCACACACGGATCTGAAAGGTTCAGACCCGTTGACTAATAACCTCTCTCACAAGCATAACATGATCAAACCAGAACTCATTGAGTGTTAATCACATAGTGATGTGAACTAGATTGTTGACTCTAGTAAACTCTTTGGATGTTGGTCACATGGTGATGTGACCTATGAGTGTTAATCACATGGTGATGTGGACTAGATTATTGACTCTAGTGCAAGTGGGAGACTGTTGGAAATATGCCCTAGAGGCAATAATAAATAGGTTATTATTATATTTCCTTGTTCATGATAATCGTTTATTATCCATGCTAGAATTGTATTGATAGGAAACTCAGATACATGTGTGGATACATAGACAACACCATGTCCCTAGTAAGCCTCTAGTTGACTAGCTCGTTGATCAATAGATGGTTACGGTTTCCTGACCATGGACATTGGATGTCGTTGATAACGGGATCACATCATTAGGAGAATGATGTGATGGACAAGACCCAATCCTAAGCCTAGCACAAGATCGTGTAGTTCGTTTGCTCAGAGCTTTTCTAATGTCAAGTATCATTTCCTTAGACCATGAGATTGTGCAACTCCCGGATACCGTAGGAATGCTTTGGGTGTACCAAACGTCACAACGTAACTGGGTGGCTATAAAGGTGCACTACAGGTATCTCCGAAAGTGTCTGTTGGGTTGGCACGAATCGAGACTGGGATTTGTCACTCCGTGTAAACGGAGAGGTATCTCTGGGCCCACTCGGT
Source organism: Triticum aestivum (assembly GCF_018294505.1). Taxonomy (NCBI): domain Eukaryota; kingdom Viridiplantae; phylum Streptophyta; class Magnoliopsida; order Poales; family Poaceae; genus Triticum; species Triticum aestivum. Next base: position 58,621,350 of record NC_057808.1, on the reverse strand, counting down.
AGGACATCATCATAATGTGCACAATGTGACCAAGGAGTTGATCACGGGATGATGTGAGTTACGGAACGAGTAAAGAGACTTGCCGGTAACGAGATTGAACAAGGTATAGGGATACCGACGATCGAATCTCGGGCAAGTAACATACCGATAGACAAAGGGAATTGCATACGGGATTGATTGAATCCCCGACATCGTGGTTCATCCGATGAGATCATCGTGGAACATGTGGGAGCCAACATGGGTATCCAGATCCCGCTGTTGGTTATTGACCGGAGAACGTCTCGGTCATGTCTGCATGGTTCCCGAACCCGTAGGGTCTACACGCTTAAGGTTCGATGACGCTAGGGTTATAGGGAAAGTATGTACGTGGTTACCGAATGTTGTTCGGAGTCCCGGATGAGATCCCGGACGTCACGAGGAGTTCCGGAATGGTCCGGAGGTAAAGATTTATATATGGGAAGTCCTGTTTTGGTCACCGGAAAAGTTTCGGGTGAAATCGGTAATGTACCGGGACCACCGGGAGGGTCCCGGGGGTCCACCAAGTGGGGCCACCAGCCCCAGAAGGCTGCGTGGGCCAAGTGTGGGAGGGGACCAGCCCCAGGTGGGCTGGTGCGCCCCCCCACCAAGGCCCAAGGCGCATGGGAGAGTGGGAGGGGGCAAACCCTAGGTCCAGATGGGCCTTAGGGCCCATCTAGTGGGGCGCCCCCCTCTCCTCCCCTTGGCCGCCCCCCTTGATGGGATCTAGGGCTGGCCGCCTCCTCTTGGGGGTGGAAACCCTAAGGGGGGCGCAGCCCCCTCCCCCCTATATATAGTTGAGGTTTGGGCTGCCCAAGACACACGAGAACGTCTCTCTTTCGGTGCAACCCTACCCCTCTCCCTCCTCCTCTCCCGCGGTGCTTGGCGAAGCCCTGCGGGATTGCCACGCTCCTCCACCACCACCACGCCGTCGTGCTGCTGCTGGATGGAGTCTTCCCTAACCTCTCCCTCTCTCCTTGCTGGATCAAGGCATGGGAGACGTCACCGGGCTGCACGTGTGTTGAACGCGGAGGCACCGTTCTTCGGTGCTTAGATCGGAATCAACCGCGATCTGAATCGCTACGAGTACGACTCCCTCATCCGCGTTCTTGCAACGCTTCCGCATCGCGATCTACAAGGGTATGTAGATGCACTCCCCTTCCCCTCGTTGCTAGATTACTCCATAGATTGATCTTGGTGATGCGTAGAAAATTTTGAATTTCTGCTACGTTCCCCATCAACTGGTACATAGACTCAGGTGCTACCGCGCACATGATAGCTCATCCCGGTAACCTAACCTCCTCCACTCCCGTTAACACTCCCACTCATATCACCGTTGGCAACGGTTCTTCTTTACCTATCATTCATGTCGGTAGCACTAGTTTTCCTTCTAGTTCCACACCTATCACTATGTCTAATGTCCTTGTTTCACCTGACTTAGTCATGAGCTTAGTTTCTGTTCGTCGTCTTACTCGTGAGAACCCACTTACTGTTGAATTGACGGTGTTGGTTTTTCTGTGAAGGACGCCCGTACCCGGATTGTACTCCACCGATGTGACAGTCCTGATGAGCTCTATCCCGTGCACGCCGGCGCTTCCACTTCCACACCTGTCGCCCTCGCCGCCGGCGTCAATCTTTGGCATTCTTGTTTGGGCCACTCCAACCCCGCCGTTCTGCATCGGATTCTTAGGAGTTTTTCTTCTCATGTAATAAGCTCGACGAGCATACTTGTGAGGCTTGTCGTTTAGGCAAGCACGTTCATCTTCCCTTTAGTGCGTCTACTACAGTTTCCACTTTTCGTTTCAATTACTTCATAGTGATGTTTGGACGTCTCCCGTGGCGAGTAACACGGGCTATCTATACTACTGGGTGATTTTAGATGATTATTCTCATTATGTGTGGACTTTTCCTCTTCGTCGTAAATCCGATGCTTTAGCCACACTCACCGCCTTTTATTCCTATGTCATCACCCAGTTCGGTCGCCCCATAATTGCACTCTAGACTGATAACGGAAAAGAGTTTGACAACGTCGCTCTCCGCACACTTCTCGCCTCTCACAGGACCACCTTTCGTTTGACTTGTCGTTACACCTCACAGCAGAACGGCCGCGCCGAGCGCATCCTCCACACTCTTAATGACTGCGTTCGCACGTTACTATGTCGCTCTGACATGCCCGCTCAGTTTTGGCCCGATGCTCTCGCCACCGCCATCCTTTTAGTTAACATTCGTCTGTGTCGTCCTCGGTGCAACTACGCCCCTCACCACCTTCTCTTCGGTACATCGCCGTCCAATGACGGTCTTCCGCATCTTTGGGTGTCTTTGTTATCCTAGCACCGCGTCCACTATGCCACACAAACTCGCACCACGTTTCGTCCCACGCGTCTTCCTTGGCTATCCCTCCAACACCAAAGGTTACCGGTGCTATGATCATGTCACTCATCGTGTGTACACTTCGAGGCACGTGTATTTTGTCGAGACAGTGTTCCCTTTTTTTAGGTTTCTCCGGCTGCGGCTTCTCCTACGTCGACCCCCGCGCCCCCTGCTTGGAGCGATGCGCGGCGGCCCCCGGTGGTCCCCCTCCCAGCGAATTCCGTCGACGCCCGGGTTCTCGGCTCCCTCCCCCAAGGTCGAGTCTGACCGAGCCCCTGGGTCCCCGGCTCCCTCCTCAGAGGTCGAGCCCGATTGGGTTTCCTACCCCGGCGCTGCGGCGGCCACCCCGCCCTCCACCCCCGTTGGCGCCGCCACCTAGACGACGGGCTCGACTTCCACTTCGCCCGTCGCCACCCCCGTTGCCGGCTCGGCCGCTGCCTCCGGCTCGCCTACCGCCGCGGCCCTCGCTGCTGCTGCTGGACCGGACGCCGCCGCGGACCCCGAGGCCCCGCCTCTCGGCGTGATGACCCGTGCTCGGGCCGGTGTGCTTCGGCCGAGCACGCGCTACTCCTCCGACGAGTATGTGTGAGCCGCCTTGACGTCGACGCTGTCACTCATCCCCGCCTCTGCTCGCGCTGCCCTTCAGGATCCCCACTGGCTCGCAGCGATGCAGGAGGAGTTCGACGCCCTACAGTGCAACCGCACGTGGCATCTTGTTCCGCGACCCTCTCGTGCCAACGTCATCACTGGCAAGTGGGTGTTCCGCCACAAGACCCGCCCGGACGGTTCTCTCGAGCGCTACAAGGCTCGGGGGTGGTTCATGGATTTCAATAGTGCGCAGGCATGGACTTCACCAACACCTTCGCTCTGGTAATCAAATCGTGCACGATCCGCGCTGTGCTCCAGTTGGCGGTCTCGCGAGCCTGGCCTGTGCACCAGTTGGATGTCTCCAACGCCTTCTTGCACGGCCATCTCGCCGAGCAGGTGTTCTGTGAGCAGCCCACTGGTTTCGTCGACGCGGAGCATCCGGACTTCGTGTACTTGCTCTCCCGTTCTCTTTACGGGTTGAAGCAGGCGCCTCGGGCTTGGTGCCAGCGTATCACAGCCTTCCTGCAGTCTCTAGGCTTTCGGTCCACTCGCTCCGATGCCTCACTCTTTGTGTATCATCAGGTAGCTGACACTGCATATCTGCTGCTCTACGTCGACGAGATCATCCTCACGGCGTCCGCCCCCGATCTCCTTCAGCGGCTAACAGCTCGTCTTCGTGATGAGTTCGCCCTCAAGGACTTGGGGCCTCTGCACTACTTCCTCAACATCGAGGTGGTCCATCGGGCTGACGACTTCTTTCCGCATCAACAGAAGTACGCCCACGAGCTTCTAGAGCGTGCTGGTATGCTTAACTGCAAGCCAGCGCCCACCCCCGTCGACACTAAGGCAAAGGTCTCTGCTCTGGAGGGGTCTCTCGCATCCGATGCAGCGTTCTATCGCTCCATTGTTGGTGCTTTACAATACCTGACGCTGACTCGACCCGACCTGGAGGACGCTATCCAATAGGTGTGCCTCCACATGCACGCTCCGCGTGACTCTCATTGGACCTTGGTGAAGTGTATTCTCCGTTACATACGCGGCACCATGTCCTTGGGACTCACCCTGACGGCCTTCGCCTCCACCAACCTCGTTGCCTACTCGGATGCCGACTGGGCCGGCTGCCCCGACACTCGATGCTCCATGTCCGGCTATTGCGTCTACCTTGGGCCCTCGTTGATATCTTGGTCATCGAAGCGACAGCCCACGATCTCCCGCTCCAGCGCGAGGCAGAGTATCGGGCCGTGGCTAATGCCTTGAAAGAGTGCTCTTGGATCCGTCAGCTACTCCAGGAGTTGCTTTGTGATCTTCACAAGGCCACTCTTGTCTACTGCGATAACGTCAGTGCGGTCTACCTCTCCGCCAACCCGGTGCACCATCGACGTACGAAGCATATTGAGCCTACCCTGTACTTATATATACGTGCACCAGCACCCCATCAATACATCGATTATTGTATTGCCAACTTGTCCATCTACAACAACTATGTATGACAAAAAATGTGTAATGGACTTAATAACAACAATCATATGTATCCTCTGGAGATATTGTAACAAAACTAATTGAACTTTTTTATGGTCAAACTAACATCTTGTTTCAACTATGAAACATGACGTATCGTAAACCATGGAAACAGCTGCACTGGACACTAAATTTGCACAAAGCATCTCCAAAAACTTAGTTGGAAAAATCATCATTTTAGTTGTGGCGTCTCACAGATGAATGATGGATGAGTTACCTTTGTCACAGGCTCACAGCCTACGTGTTAATTGTATCTCAAGTGCTTGGGAAGTATTCCCTCTGCATGGATACAAACTAATCATAAATTTAGTTGTTAAACCAATAGAAGATCAAGAAATTATAAGATGTGAACATTAAACCATATATAATACTGACAGAAAACAGATCACAAAAATTGAAAGCTAACCTCGGCTTCTTAACCGTTTCTTGGATAAGGAACTGTACTGAGTTATAAATAAGTGTAAGAAAAGTCGCCTACTGGAGAATAGGGTGATACTTATTAATAGATGAAGGGAATGAAGAAAAACAATATCGCATACAAGAATGGTCACAAATTAGATGGACACCATAATAGTTTATTATACCTTCTCCAAATGGGCACGATGCAGCAGGCAAGAAGAAATGTATACAAATGCAAAATCAAGATCTCTTAGGCAATTATCAACAATATGTCAAGCTATTAATAGACAAAAAGAAGAGCATGCCACATATATGTACTGCATGAAATTCATGAAATAGTAGGTAAATCCTAAACTATTTAAGATATGCAGACGTTCAGTTGTGATGCTTCTGTATGTACAATAAAATTTACAGAGGCATACCATTCCATGGATTGAAGTTGCGGCACTTATAATAACCTGCTGGGAAGAGCACTTGTGTCCTATTGCGAATTTATACTCCCTCCGTCCTTAAAAGAATGTACTTCCAACTTTGTTGGAAAGTCAAACTTTTTTATGTTTGATCGTATTTATACAATAATAGACCAACATTCATGCCATCAAATTAGCAGCATTAGATTTATGATAAAATATATTTTAGTCATATGCCTATTTGGTTTCACAAGTATTGGTATATTTTTGCACAAATTTGGTCAAACTTTGAGATAGTTTGACCCTCCAACAAAGTTGAAAGTACACTTTTTCAAGGACGGAGGGAGTAAACTATTAGAAACATCATAGTTGTAAATTCAGAGGAAGGGAACGACACATCAATCAATGTAACGCAAAATAACTGGCAACAAAGGCTAAAGTGGAAAGGCCTAATTGTGAACAAAACAAAATTAACATTGAAAATTATATGTCCAGTGGACTGCTGTACATTGAAAGGTTTGTCTTCTCTTATTTAAGAGATGATCTCTTAGCACAATATGTCTCACCATGTTTTTAGAAATAGCTAATTATTAAAGATAAGGCTAAAATATAACCCATTGTAGACCTGCTTTTTTCTATCTCTAAATTACATGCATGACTTAAAATAAGACTGCCTTATCAACCATTGTACATGCCCTTAAGAGTCGTTGATGTGGCAGATTGCTGATTGCCTCTTCGGTTTCCAGAGAGTCAAATCAGCAGAATTTTTTAAAAAAGAATGATGACTGGTGAGCTGCAAGATCAAAATAATCAAGAGTAACAGATGACGTGGCAAGTCTGCTGAGGTGGATAGGCTACAGGTCAAGAGAAATAGGATAGTCGGGATGAACTATTTAGGTAATATTATAGATTGCAGCCACAATGCCAAGGATGTGATGCACGCACGCCACCATTAAAGTAATCAACCAACATCGGCAAGAGTACCAACACCGGTATTTGAGGAACAAAAAACTGAACAGCTAGGTTGACGTTGCTGGGAGTCGAGAGTATGAATCACCATTATCGAGGACGTAGCAGCTGGGATAGATATTGCGAGGACAATCCTCCTTACGGCGACCATGAGAAAAAAAATCCAAACCCGATCTGGCGAAGCAAGATCTAAAGGACCATACCTAGACATCTTACGACACCACCATTGACGTCGGAAAAAAGATCTCATCGTCGAACGAAGGGACGAAGATTATTCATTGAAGACGATGCCATCTCCAAAGAAGAAGGCGACTATCAAAATCCTAAATCAATCTTGCACTACGGCTTGGTTTGTCTAGGACTGGTACAAAGTGATTGTTAACTACAACTTGTTAGGTTCGACCACGGTATTTTAAGAAGGCCGGCCCAACATTAAACTAATGACGCCTTGAAAAACAAAAACAAAAATGAAAGAACACGGTACAGGTACAAGGTGCTGAATGATCAGCTTACAAGACATCAAACAAACCAAGCAAACTGAAAATCCACAAGAAGCGCCGCTTGATCGTCGAGGTCCTCAGCCACCAAGTGAAACACCAAAGCACGAAGGTAGATGGTGAACACATAGCGAGCATAGCAATGGGGGGTACCATGCCATCGTCTACCGTAATATGGCTGAACTGAGTCGAATTGGCTTCCGCCTCTGCCGCCGAAAAGGGCCCACCTTCCCTCTTGCCCTGGATCGAATGGCGTCGCACCGTCGGACGGTAGTCACTTGCCCCAGCTCGAACGGAAGCAACCTCAGTCGCCGGGGCAGAAACCCAGCACGACGATGACCCACAAGTATAAGGGATCAGTCGTAGTCCTTTTGATAAGTAAGAGTGTCAGACCCAACGAGGAGCAGAAAGAAATGACAAGCGGTTTTCAGCAAGGTATTCTCTGCAAGTGTTGTAAGTAACAGTGATAGATAGTTTTGTAGCAAGGTAATTCGTAACAAGTAGTAATAGTAGCAAAGACGCATCAAGGTGGCCCAATCCTTTTTATAGCAAAGGACAAGATGGTGAGTTCTCTTATATAAAGCAAAGTGCTTTCGAGGACACATGGAAATTATCGTCAAGTTATGTTCATCATGTTTAGTTAATTCGCGTTCGCAACTTTGATAATTTGATATGTGGATGGACCGGTGCCTGGGTGTTGTTCTTACTTGAACAAGCAACCAACTTATGATTACCCCCTCTTGCAAGCATCCGCGACTACAAAAGAAGAATTAAGCTAAATCTAACCGTAGCATGAAACATATGGATCCAAATCAGCCTCTTACGGAATAACGCATAAACTATGGTTTAAGCTTCCGTCACTCTAGCAACCCATTGATACGTCTCCAATGTATCTATAATTTATGAAGTATTCATGTTGTTATTCTATCATCCTTGGATGTTTTACAATCATTTTATAGCAACTTTATATCATTTTTTGGGACTAACCTATTGACCCAGTGCCCAGTGCCAGTTGTTGTTTTTTGCTTGTTTTTCACATCGCATGAAATTAATAACAAACGGAGTCCAAACACCGCAAAACTTTTTGTGGATTTTTTATGGACCAGAAGACACCCAATGGACCAGAGCAGCAGCTGGGGGGTGCCTCGAGGGGTGCACAACCCACCAGGGCCCGCCTGGGGGCCCAGGCGCGCCCAGGTGGGTTCTGCCCAACTCGGTGGCCTCCCTCACCCCCTCTTTGCACTATAAAGTCCCAAATATTATGAAACCCTTCGGGGTTAACCTAGATCGGAAGTTCCGCCGCCGCAAGCCTCTATAGCCATCAAAAATCAATCGGGAGCCTGTTCTGGCACCCTGCCGGAGGGGGAAATCATCACCGGTGGCCATCTTCATCATCCCGGCGGCCACCACGATGAGGAGGGTGAAGGAAATATGCCCTAGAGGCAATAATAAAGTTATTATTTATTTCCTTATATCATGATACATGTTTATTATTCATGCTATAATTGTATTAACCAGAAACTTAGTACATGTGCGAATACATAGACAAAAACAGAGTGTCCCTAGTATGCCTCTACTAGACTAGCTCGTTTATCAAACATGGTTATGTTTCCTAACCATAGACATAGGTTGTCATTTGATGAACTGGATCACATCATTAGGAGAATGATGTGATGGACAAGACCCATTCGTTAGCTTTGCATTATGATCATTACAGTTTCATTGCTACTACTTTCTTCATGACTTATACATGTTCATCAGACTATGAGATTATGCAACTCCCGAATACCGGAGGAACACTTTGTGTGCTATCAAACGTCACAACGTAAATGGGTGATTATAAAGATGCTCTACAGGTGTCTCCGAAGGTATTTGTTGGGTTGGCATAGATCGAGATTAGGATTTGTCACTCTGTGTTTCGGAGAGGTATCTCTGGCCCTCTCGGTAAAGCACTATAAGCCTTGCAAGCAATGTGACTAATAAGTTAGTTCCGGGATGATGCATTAGGGAACGAGTAAAGAGACTTGTCGGTAATGAGATTGAACTAGGTATAGTGATACCGATGATCGAATCTCGGGCAAGTAACATACCGATGACAAAGAGAACAACGTATGTTGTTATGCGGTTTGACCGATAAAGATCTTCGTAGAATATGTGGGATCCAATATGAGCATCCAGGTTCCGCTATTGGTTATTGACCGGAGATGAGTCTCGGTCATGTCTACATAGTTCTCGAACCCGTAGGGTCCGCACGCTTAACGTTCGATGACGATCAGTATTATGAGTTTATGTGTTTTGATGTACCGAAGGTAGTTAGGAGTCCCGGATGAGATCACGGACATGACGAGGAGTCTCGAAATGGTCGAGACATGAAGATTGATATATTGGAAGACTATATTCAGACACCGGAATAATTCCGAGGTGTATCGGGTATTTTTCGGAGTACCGGGGGGTTATCGGAACCCCCCGGGGGTTATTGGGCCTCATGGGCCTAGTGGTGGAAGAGAGGAGGCAGGCCAAGGTGTGGCGCCCTCCCCCTAGCGCAAACCTCATTAGACTAGGGGGTCGGGCCCCCTTTCCTTCTCTCCTCCCTCACCTTCCCCCTTCTCCTTGTTGGAATAGGAAAGGGGGGGGGGAGGGGGCGAATCCTACTTGGAGGGGGCGAATCCTACTTGGAGTAGGATTGCCCCCCATGGCGCGCCTCCTCCCCTTGGCCGGTCTCCTCCTCCCTCCCCCTTTATATACATGGGAGGGCACCCCAAAGGCACACAAGTTGATTTCTTAGCCGTGTACGGTGCCCCCCTCCACAGATTTCCACCTCGGTCATATCGTCGTAGTGCTTAGGCAAAGCCCTACGCCGGTAACTTCATCATCACCGCTGCCGTCATGTTGACGAAACTCTCCCTCGGCCTTAGCTGCCTCAAGAGTTCGAGGGACGTCACCGAGCTGAACGTGTGCAGATCGCGGAGGTGCCATGCGTTCGGTACTTGATCGGTTGGATCGCGAAGACGTTCGACTACATCAACCGTGTTACTTAACGCTTCCACTTTCGGTCTACGAGGGTACGTGGCACACTATCCCGCTCGTTGCTATGCATCACCTAGATGGATCTTGCTTGTTCGTAGGATTTTTTTGAAATTATTGCATTCCCCAATAGTGGCATCCGAGCCAGGTCTATGTGTAAATGTTATATGCACGAGTAGAACACAAAGAGTTGTGGGCGATAATAGTCATACTGCTTACCAGCATGTCATACTTTGATTCAGCGGTATTGTTGGATGAAGCGGCCCTGACCGACATTACATGACCGCGTTCATGACACTGGTTCTACCACCGTGCTTCGCACACAGGTGGCTAGTGGGTGTCTGTTTCTCCAACTTTAGTTGAATCGAGTGTGACTATACTCGGTCCTTGTTGAAGGTTAAAACAACACACTTGACAAAAAATCGTTGTGGTTTTGATGCGTAGGTAAGAACGGTTCTTGCTAAGCCTGTAGCAGCCACGTAAAAATTGCAACAACAAAGTAGAGGACGTCTAACTTGTTTTTGCAGGGCATGTTGTGATGTGATATGGTCAAGACGTGATGATATATAAATTTTTGTATGAGATGATCATGTTTTGTAAAAGTTATCAGCAACTGGCAGGAGCATTACGGTTGTCACTTTATTGTATGAAATGCAATCGCCATGTAATTGCTTTACTTTATCACTAAGCGGTAGCGATAGTCGTAGAAGCAATAGTTGGCGAGACGACAACGATGCTTCGATGGAGATCAAGGTGTCAAGCCGGTGACGATGGTGATCATGACAGTGCTTTGGAGATGGAGATCAAAGGCACAAGATGATGATGGCCATATCATATCACTTATATTGATTGCATGTGATGTTTATCCTTTATGCATCTTATTTTTCTTAGTACGGCGGTAGCATTATAAGATGATCTCTCACTAAATTTCAAGGTATAAGTGTTCTCCCTGAGTATGCACCATTGCAACAGTTCGTCGTGCCGAGACACCGCATGATGATCGGGTGTGATAAGCTCTAAGTTCACATACAGCGGGTGCAAGCCAGTTTTGCACACGCAGAATACTCGGGTTAGACTTGACGAGCCTAACATATGCAGATATGGCCTCGGAACACTGAGACCGAAAGGTCGAGCATGAATCATATAGTAGATATGATCAACATAGTGATGTTCACCATTGAAAACTACTCCATCTCACATGATGATCAGACATGGTTTAGTTGATTTGGATCAGCTGATCACTTAGATGATTAGAGGGATCTCTATCTAAGTGGGAGTTCTTAAGTAATATGATTAATTGAACTTTAATTTATCATGAACTTAGTCCTGGTACTATTAGCATATCTATGTTGTAGATCAATAGCTCGCGATGTAGCTCCCCGTTTATTTTCTATATGTTCCTAGAGAAATATAAGTTGAAAGATGATAGTAGCAATGATGCAAACTTGATCCGTGATCTGAGGATTTTCCTCATTGCTGCACAGAAAAAATTATGTCCTTGATGCACCGCTAGGTGACAGAACTATTGCAGGAGCAGATGCAGACGTTATGAACGTTTTGACAAGCTCGGTATGATGACTACTTGATAGTTTAGTGCACCATGCTTTACGGCTTAGAACCAGGACTTCAAAAATGTTTTGAGCGCCAGGAGCATATAAGATGTTCCAAGAGTTGAAATTGGTATTTCATACTCATGCCCGTGTCAAGAGGTATGAGACCTCTGACAGTACTTTGCCTACAAGGTGGAGGAGAATAGCTCAACCAGTGAGCATGTGCTCAGATTGTCTGGGTACTACAATTACTTGAATCAAGTGGGAGTTAATCTTCCAGATAAGATAGTAATTGACAAAGTTCTCTAGTCACTATCACCAAGTTACTAGAACTTCGTGATGAACTATAATATGCAAGGGATAACGAAAACAATTCCCAAGCTCTTCGCGATGCTAAAATCGGCGAAGGTAGAAATCAAGAAGAGCATCAAGTGTTGGTGGTTAACAAGACCACTAGTTTTAAGAAAAGGGCAAAGGGATAGAAAGGGAACTTCAAGAAGAATGACAAACAAGTTGTCACTCCCGTGAAGAAGCCCAAAGCTAGACCCAAGCCTGAAACTGAGTGCTTCTACTGCAAAGGAAATAGTCACTGGAAGTGGAACTGTTGGGAATCATAGCATAATTTAAAAATTTTCTACGCTCACCAAGATGCATCTATGGAGTCTACTAGCAACGAGGGGAAAGGAGTGCATCTACATACCCTTGTAGATCGCGAGCGGAAGCGTTCCAATGAACGTGGATGACGGAGTCGTACTCGCCGTGATCCAAATCACCGATGACCGAGTGCCGAACGGACGGCACCTCCGCGTTCAACACACGTACGGTGCAGTGACGTCTCCTCCTTCTTGATCCAGCAAGGGGAAAGGAGAGGTTGATGGAGATCCAGCAGCACGACGGCGTGGTGGTGGATGTAGCGGGTCTCGGCAGGGCTTTGCCAAGCTTCTGCGAGAGAGAGAGATGTTGCAGGGGAGGAGGGAGGCGCCCAAGGCTGTAGGTTGCTGCCATCCCTCCCCCCCTTTATATAGGCCCCCTGGGGGGGCGCCGGCCCTAGAGATGAGATCTCATGGGGGGGGGGGCGGCGGCCACAAGGGGGGGAAGGGGTTGCCTTGCCCCCCAAGGCAAGGGGGAACTCCCCCCCGCTAGGGTTCCCAACCCTAGGCGCATGGGGGGAGGCCCAAGGGGGGCGCCCCAGCCCACTAAGGGCTGGTTCCCTTCCACTTTCAGCCCACGGAGCCCTCCGGGATAGGTGGCCCCACCCGGTGGACCCCCGGGACCCTTCCGGTGGTCCCGGTACAATACCGGTAACCCCCGAAACTTTCCCGGTGGCCGAAACTGGACTTCCTATATATAATTCTTCACCTCCGGACCATTCCGGAACCTCTCGTGACGTCCGGGATCTCATCCGGGACTCCGAACAACTTTCGGGTTTCCGCATACATATATCTCTACAACCCTAGCGTCACCGAACCTTAAGTGTGTAGACCCTACGGGTTCGGGAGACATGCAGACATGACCGAGACGCCTCTCCGGTCAATAACCAACAGCGGGATCTGGATACCCATGTTGGCTCCCACATGTTCCACGATGATCTCATCGGATGAACCACGGTGTCGAGGATTCAATCAATCCATATGCAATTCCCTTTGTCAATCGGTATGTTACTTGCCCGAGATTCGATCGTCGGTATCCCAATACCTTGTTCAATCTCGTTACCGGCAAGTCTCTTTACTCGTACCGTAATGCATGATCCCGTGACCAACGCCTTAGTCACATTGAGCTCATTATGATGATGCATTACCGAGTGGGCCCAGAGATACCTCTCCGTCACACGAAGTGACAAATCCCAGTCTCGATCCGTGCCAACCCAACAGACACTTTCGGAGATACCCGTAGTGCACCTTTATAGTCACCCAGTTACGTTGTGACGTTTGGCACACCCAAAGCACTCCTACGGTATCCAGGAGTTGCACGATCTCATGGTCTAAGGAAAAGATACTTGACATTGGAAAAGCTCTAGCAAACGAAACTACACGATCTTTTATGCTATGCTTAGGATTGGGTCTTGTCCATCACATCATTCTCCTAATGATGTGATCCCGTTATCAATGACATCCAATGTCCATAGTCAGGAAACCATGACTATCTGTTGATCAACGAGCTAGTCAACTAGAGGCTTACTAGGGACACTTTGTGGTCTATGTATTCACACATGTATTACGATTTCCGGACAATACAATTATAGCATGAACAATAGACAATTACCATGAACAAAGAAATATAATAATAACCATTTATTATTGCCTCTAGGGCATATTTCCAACAGGAACTGCCCTAGATACTTGGCGGATAAGAAGGATGGCAAAGTGAACAAAGGTATATTTGATATACATGTTATTGATGTGTAATTTACTAGTGTTTATAGCAACCCCTCGGTATTTGATACTAGTTCAGTTGCTAAGAGTAGTAACTCAAACAAGGAGTTATAAAATAAATAGAGACTAGTTAAGGGCGAGGTGACCATGTGTGTTGGAAGTGATTCCAAGGTTGATAAGATCACCATCACACACTCCCTCTACTTCGGGATTAGTATTGAACCAAAATAATGTGATTTGGTGTTTGCGTTCAGCATAAATATGAATTGATCATGTTTATTGCAATACAGTTATTCATTTAAGTCAGAGAATAATTGTTGTTTTATTTACATGAATAAAACCTTCTATGTTCATACACCCAATGCGAATGGTTTATTGAATCTTGATTGTAATGATACACATATTCATAATATTGATGCCAAAAGATGCAAAGTTAATAATGATAGTGCAACTTATTTGTGGCACTGCCGTTTAGGTCATATTGGTGTAAAGCGCATGAAGAAACTCCGTGCAGATGGGCTTTTGGAATCACTTGATGCTTGCGAACCATGCCTCATGGGCAAGATGACTAAGACTCCGTTCTCCGGAACAATGGAGCAAGCAACTGAATTATTGGAAATAATACATACTGATGTATGCGGTCCAATGAATGTTGAGGCTCGCGGCAGGTATCGTTATTTTCTGACCTTCACAGATGATTTGAGCAGATATGGGTATATCTACTTGATGAAACATAAGTCCAAAACATTTGAAAAGTTCAAAGAAATTTCAGAGTAAAGTAGAAAATCATCATAACAAGAAAATAGAGTTTCTACGATCTGATCGCGGAGACGAATATTTGAGTTATGAGTTTGGTCTTCATTTGAAACAATGTGGAATATTTTCGCAACTCACGCCACCTGGAACACCACATCGTAATGGTGTGTCCGAACGTCATAACCGTACTTTATTAGATATGGTGCAATATATGATGTCTCTTACCGATTTACCACTATCGTTTTGGGGTTATGCATTAGAGACAGCCGCATTCACGTTAAATAGGGCATCATCTAAATCCGTTGAGACGATACCATATGAACTATGGTTTGGCAAGAAACCCAAGTTGTCATTTCTAAAAGTTTGGGGTGGCAATGCTTATGTGAAAATGTTTCAACCTGATAAGCTCGAACCCAAATTGAAAAAATGAGTCTTCATAGGATACCCAAAGGAAACTGTTGGGTAAACCTTCTATCACAGATCCGAAGGCAAGATATTCATTGCTAAGAATGGATCCTTTCTAGAGAAGGAGTTTCTCTCGAAAGAAGTGAGTGGGAGGAAAGTAGAACTTGATGAGGTAATTGTACCTTCTCTCGAGTTGGAGAGTAGTTCATCACAGAAATCAGTTCCAGTGATGCCTACACCAATTAGTAAGGAAGCTAATGATGATGATCAGGAAACTTCAGATCCAGTTACTACCAAACCTCGTAGGTGAACCAGAACACGTTCCGCACCAGAGTAGTACGGTAATCTTGTCCTGGAAATCATGTTACTAGACCATGACAAACCTACGAACTATGAGGAAGCGATGATGAGCCCATATTCCGTGGAATGGCTTGAGGCCGTGAAATCTGAGATGGGATCCATGTAATAGAACAAAGTGTGGACTTTGGTTGACTTGCCCGATGATCGGCAAGCCATAGAGAATAAAATGGATTTTCAAGAGGAAGACGGACGCTGATAGTAGTGTTACTATCTACAAAGCTCGAATTGTTGCAAAAATGTTTTCGACAAGTTCAAGGTGTTGACTACAATGAGATTTTTCTCACTTGTATCAATGCTTAAAAGTCTGTCCGAATCATGTTAGCAATTGCCGCATTTTATGAAATTTGGCAAATGGATGTAAAACCTGCATTCCATAATGGATTTCTTAAAGAAGAGTTGTATATGATGCTAAAAAAGTGTGCAAAGCTCCAGCGATCCATCTATGGACTGGTGGAAGCATCTCGGAGCTGGAATATACGCTTTGATGAGTTGATCAAAGCATATAGTTTTATACAGACTTGTGGTGAAGCCTGTATTTACAAAAGGTGAGTGGGAGCACTACATCCATTCTGATAAGTATATGTGGATGACATATTGTTGATCGGAAATAATGTAGAATTTTCTAGAAAGCATAAAGGAGTATTTGAAAGGAGTTTTTCAAAGAAAGACCTCGGTGAAGCTGCTTACATATTGAGCATCAAGATCTATAGAGATAGATCAAGACGCTTGATAAGTTTTTTTTTCAATGAGTACATACCTTGACAAGATTTTGAAGTAGTTCAAAATGGAACAGTCAAAGAAGGAGTTCTTGCCTATGTTGCTAGGTGTGAAGTTGAGTAAGACTCAAAGCCCGACCACAGTAGAAGATAGAGAGAGAATGAAAGTCATTCCCTATGCCTCAGCCATAGGTTCTATAAAGTATGCCATGCTATGTACCAAACCTATTGTATACCCCGCCCTGAGTTTGGCAAGGGAGTACAATAGTGATCTAGGAGTAGATCACTGGACATTGGTCAAAATTATCCTTAGAGGACTAAGGAAGTATTTCTCGGTTATGGAGGTGATAAAGAGTTCGTCGTAAAGAGTTACGTCGATGCAAGCTTTGACACCGATCTGGATGACACACAGTCTCGATCTGGATACATATTGAAAGTGGGAGCATTTAGCTAGAGTAGCTCCGTGCAGAGCATTGTAGACATAGAAATTTGCAAAATACATACGGATCTGAATGTGGCAGACCCATTGACTAAACACATCTCACAAGCAAAACATGATCACACCTTAGTACTCTTTGGGTGTTAATAACATGGCGATGTGAACTAGATTATTGACTCTAGTAAACCCTTTGGGTATTGTTCACATGGCGATGTGAACTACAGAGTGTTAAATCACATGACGATGTGCACTATTGGCATTAAATCACATGGCGATGTGAACTAGATTATTGACTCTAGTGCAAGTGAGAGACTAAAGGAAATATGCCCTAGAGGCAATAATAAAGTTATTATTTATTTCCTTATATCATGATAAATGTTTATTATTCATGCTAGAATTGTATTAACCGGAAACTTAGTACATGTGTGAATACATAGACAAAAACAGAGTGTCCCTAGTATGCCTCTACTAGACTAGCTCATTTATCAAACATGGTTATGTTTCCTAACCATAGACATGTGTTGTCATTTGATGAACGGGATCACATCATTAGGAGAATGATGTGATGGACAAGACCCATTCGTTAGCTTTGCATTATGATCGTTACAGTTTCATTGCTACTGCTTTCTTCATGACTTATACATGTTCCTCGGACTATGAGATTATGCAACTCCCGAATACCGGAGGAACACTTTGTGTGCTATCAAACGTCACAACATAAATGGGTGATTATAAAGATGCTCTACAGGTGTCTCCGAAGGTATTTGTTGGGTTGGCATAGATCGAGATTAGGATTTGTCACTCCGTGTTTCGGAGAGGTATCTCTGGGCCCTCTCGGTAATGCACATCACTAAAAGCCTTGCAAGCAATGTGACTAATAAGTTAGTTGCGGGATGATGCATTACGAAACGAGTAAAGAGACTTGCCGGTAACGATATTGAAATAGGTATAGTGGTAACGACGATCGAATCTCGGGCAAGTAACATACCGATGACAAAGGGAACAACGTATGTTGTTATGCGGTTTGACCTATAAAGATCTTTGTAGAATATGTGGCAGCCAATATGAGCATCCAAGTTCCGCTATTGGTTATTGACCGGAGATGAGTCTCGGTCATGTCTACATAGTTCTCGAACCCGTAGGGTCCGCACGCTTAACGTTCGATGATGATCGGTATTATGAGTTTATGTGTTTTGATGTAACGAAGGTAGTTTAGAGTCCTGGATGAGATCACGAACATGACGAGGAGTCTCGAAATGGTCGAGACATGAAGATTGATATATTGGAAGACTATATTCGGACACCGGAATAGTTTCGAGGTGTATCGGGTATTTTTCGAACTACCCGGGGGTTACCGGAACCCCCCGGGGGGTTATTGGGCCTCATGGGCCCAGTGGTGGAAGAGAGGAGGTAGGCCAAGGTGTGGCACGCCCCCTATCCCAAACCGAAGTGGACTAGGGGGGCCGGCCCCCCTTTCTTACTCTCCTCCCTCACCTTCCCCCTTCTCCTTGTTGGAATAGGAAATGGGGGGCCGAATCCTACTTGGAGTAGGATTGCCCCCCCATCGCGCGCCTCCTCCCCTTGGCCGGCCTCCTCCACCCTCCCCCCTTTATATACGTGGGAGGGGGCACCCCAAAGGCACACAAGTTGATTTCATAGCCATGTGCGGTTCCCACCTCCACAGATTTCCACCTCGGTCATATCGTCGTAGTGCTTAGGCGAAGCCCTGCACTGGTAACTTCATCATCACCGTCACCACGCCGTCGTGCTAATGAAACTCTCCCTCGGCCTCATCTAGATCAAGAGTTTGAGGGACGTCACCGAGCTGAACGTGTGCAGATCGCGGAGGTGTCGTGCGTTCGGTACTTGATCGGTTGGATCGCGAAGATGTTGGACTACATCAACCGCGTTACTTAACGCTTCCGCTTTCGGTCTACGAGGGTATGTGGACACACTCTCCCGCTCGTTGCTATGCATCACCTAGATGGATCTTGCGTGTTCGTAGGATTTTTTTTGAAATTACTGCGTTCCCCAATAGAGGGAGTAGTCCACCCTCGGGGCTGAGGGTTTGTGCCAGTAGCTATGTGTTTAATCTCTCTCTCTCTCTCATGATCTATATCATGGGATTTGTTAATATAGATGGATCATATGATTTTTCTCCCCTCTATACTCTTGTTGTGATGAATTGAATATTTACCCTTTGAAGTTTTGTCTTGTCGGATTGAATATTCAGATATCAGAACACATGATGTATGTCTTGCGGTATGAATACTTGAGGTGACAATGGGGTATCATATTGATTAACTTGATGTATGTTATGGCACTCAACTTGCGGATTCCCGAGGTGACATTGGGGTAATCTATGCATAGGGGTTGATGCACGTTTTTATTATCTTTTCTCCAATAGAAACTTTGGGGTCTCTTTGTAGTTCTTTGTGTGGATTGAGTATTATGAATATGAATTTGCTTTGGTGTTATTTTAGTACGAACTCTTGTGTGACGCCCCCGATTTGACCGTACACTAATCATGCACGCAAATGTGTACGATCACGATCAGGGACTCACGGGAAGATATCACAACACAACTCTACAACATAAATAAGTCATACAAGCATTATAATACAAGCCAGGGGCCTTGAGGGCTCGAATACAATTGCTCGATCATAGACGAGTCAGCGGAAGCAACAATATCTGAGTACAGACATAAGTTAAACAAGTTTGACTTAAGAAGGCTAGCACAAAAGTAGCAACGATCGAAAAGTCAAGGCCTCCTGCCTGGGACCTCCTAACTACTCCTGGTCGTCGTCAGCGGCCTGCACGTAGTAGTAGGCACCTCCAGTGTCGTAGGTGTCGTCGTCGACGGTGGCGTCTGGCTCCTGGACTCCAACATCTGGTTGTGACAACCAGATAGAAAGGAAAGGGGGAAAAGAGGGAGAGAAGCAACCGTGAGTACTCATCCAAAGTACTCGCAAGCAAGGAGCTACACTACATATGCATGGGTATATGTGTAAAGGGCCATATCAGTGGACTGAACTGCAGAATGCCAGAATAAAAGGGGGATAGCTAGTCCTGTCGAAGGCTACGCTTCTGGACATCTCCATCTTGCAGCATGTAGAAGAGAGTAGATTGAAGTCCTCCAAGTAGCATCGCATAGCATAATCCTACCCGGCGATCCCCTCCTCGTCGCCCTGTTAGAGAGCGATCACCGGGTTGTATCTGGCACTTGGAAGGGTGTATTTTATTCAGTATCCAGTTCTAGTTGTCATAAGGTCAAGGTACAACTCCGGGTCGTCCTTTTACCGAGGGACACGGCTATTCGAATAGATAAACTTCCCTGCAGGGGTGCACCACATAACCCAACACGCTCGATCCCATTTGGCCGGACACACTTTTCTGGGTCATGCCCGGCCTCGTAAGATCAACACGTCGCAGCCCCACCTAGGCTCAACAGAGAGGTCAGCACGCCGGTCTAAACCTATGCGCGCAGGGGTCTGGGCCCATCGCCCTATGCACACCTGCAGGTTGCGTACGCGGCCGGAAGCAGACCTAGCCTAGAGGCGTTCCAGTCCAATCCGGCGCGCGCCACTCAGTTGCTGACGTCAAAAGAGCTTCGGCTGATACCACGACGTCGGGATACCCATAACTACTCCCACGTAGATGGTTAGTGCGTATAGACCAAATGGCCAGACTCAGATCAAATACCCAGAACTCGTTAAGCGTGTTGTTTATCCGCGAACGCCGACCAGGGCCAGGCCCACCTCTCTCCTGGGTGGTCTCAACCTGCCCTGTCGCTCCGCCACAAAGTAACAGTCGGGGGCCGTCAGGAACCCAGGCCCACCTCTACCGGGGTGGAGCCACCTGTCCTTTCAGCCCCCTCATCAGAATCACCTGCGGGTACTCAACGAGCCGACCCGGCTTTAGTCACCACATGTGTCATGTATAAATGTATATAGCATATACCCGTGATCACCTCCCAAAGTGATCACGGCCCAGTAGTATAGCATGGCAGACGGACAAGAGTGTAGGGCCACTGATGGACACTAGCATCCTATACTAAGCAGTAGGATAGCAGGTAAGGGTAACAGCTGTAGCAACAATGACAGGCTATGCAACAGAATAGGATTAATCGAAAGCAGTAACATGCTACACTACTCTAATGCAAGTAGTAGAGAGTAGAGTAGGCGATATCTGGTGATCAAGGGGGGGCTTGCCTGGTTGCCCTGGCAAGTAGGAGGGGTCGTCGACTCCGTAGTCGAACTGGGCAGCAGCAGTGTCGGTCTCGTAGTCTACCGGAGAGAAGAGGGGGAAGAAACAGTAAATACAATGCAAACATAAGCACGACGATGCGTGACATGACAATGAGCGGTGCTAGGGGTGTCCTAACGCGACAGTAGGTGGTACCGGTGAAGGGGGGGAACATCCGGGAGGTATTCCCGATGTTTCGCGTTTTCGGACAGACGGGCCGGAGGGGGAAAGTTGCTAGTTCGATAGGTTAGGGAGGTGTGGTGGACGAACGGACTGCGTTTTTGGATTCGTCTCGTCGTTCTGAGCAACTTTCATATAGAAAACATTTTCATCCGAGTTACGGTTTAAAAGATATGAATTTTCAAAGTTTATTTGAATTTCTGGAATTATTTATATTAAGCAAAAATGAATTATGACGTCAGCATGAGGCAATGCTGACGTCAGCAGGTCAACAGGTCAGCTGACCAGTCAAACCAGACAGGTGGGTCCAGTGGGACCCACATGTCAGCCTCTGTTAGTCTAATATTTATTTAAACTAAACTAACAGTCTAATTAGAGGGGTGGGCCCCATATGTCAGTGAGAGATTAGTTAATCTAATTATTTTTATTTATAAAACACTTTTCTTTTTTTTCTTTTTTTCTTTTTTTTAATTTTTGCGGCGGGGCCCGCATGTCAGTGGCACTGGGCTGCCCAGTCAGCAGTTGACTGGGTCAACCCAGTCAACTGGGGCCCGTGGGGGCCACTGGCAGTGAGCCAGGGGTGGGGCCCGGCCGGCCACGTCGGCAGGGCACCGGAGAGGGGCTCCGGCGAGCTCCAATGCAGCGGCGCGACGCGGGTGAGCTTCGGGTTTCGCCCACAGGGCATCCCCGGGGCTGTGGTTTGGCCCATTCGAACGGCTAGTCCACACCTCGTCGAATGGAGGTGGTGGCGTGGCTGGGGACGGCCGGTAACGTCGCCGGCGGCGAGGCAGGTGGTGGTGGGTTTCCGGTGAGTGGCGAACAGGGGGCTACGGGGCACGGCGAGAGCAGCAGACGCGCGCGTTGGGCCACTAGGAACCCCAGGAGCACGATGCGGCGCTCGGCCGCAGGTGAAGGCGACCATGGCCACGGCGCCGAGCTCGTCGGCGGCGAGGTTCTTCGGGCGAGCTATGGGAACGGGGCTACGGGCGTCGGAAAGCTCGGGAGAGAGAGGGGAAAGAAGCGCAGGCTCACAGTGCTCCTGCAGATGTGCTCAAGCCTGCTCGAGGAGGGCTCGGTGCGGCGGAATCGACGGCGAAGCTCGTCGGAGAAGAGGAGGAAGACGGCAACGTAGGGGATGATGCAGAGGCGCTCCTGCTCGGGTGATTCGTCGGGGAGGAAGAGGAGGTCGAGGCGGTCCTTCTTGGCGCGGAGGAGAGGCGAGGCGGTGTCGGGGACCGCGTGTGTTACGCCGGCATGGCCACGGCAGCGCTCGGATGCGGTGGGGAATGGGAGAGGCGGCGAGGGCAAGCAGCAACTCGTGGGGAAGGGGGGGGAAGATCTCTCGTAGGAGGCAGGGGGGCCGTCGCTGGCGTCCTTATCCCCTCGGCGATGTGGCGGCGTGGGGCGGCGAGCAGGTCCGGTGGGGACGGCGAGGGGCGTGCGCCCTCGGTCGGTTGAACAGACGAGGAGGGGGGAAGACGACAAGGGGAGGGGGGAGGTGCTGGGCCGCTGGACCGATTCGGCCGGCTGGGCCAGTGGGCCAAGGCCCTTGGGGAGCCGGGGGGGTTTTCTTTCCTTTTGCTTTCTTTTTACCTTTTATTTATTTTTCTTTTCTGTTTTATTTCTAGTTTCTGTTTTATTTTGTTTTAGCAAAATACCAAAATGGCACCTAATTTGTTGTTACCAATTATGTCACAACCAAAAAAAGTTTCATCCCAAAATAATATAGTTTAATATTTTACAAAATACAAAAGGCATTTAATTAATGGTTTTAGCTACTGATTTAATTAGTTTGGTGCATTTAAACATTTTATAAAGACTTGGTTCCTCCACCAATATTACATATGATTTATTTGTCACTTTTAGAACATTTTAGTTTTGACATTTGAAAAGTTTTATTGTTTGCTTGAATTTGAATTTGAACTAACCCGAGGTTAACTAAAGTGATCATGGTGACATGGCATCGTTAGCAGAGTTTTACTGTAGCTTGATTATCCGGGCGTCACATCTTGATTAGATCGATCGGAAAGAATAGCTTGTGTTATTTTAGTACGAACTCTAGGATAGATCGAACGGAAAGAATAGCTTTGAGGTGGTTTCGTACCCTACAAACAATTTATCTTTTGTTCTCAGCTAATTGGAACTCGGGAGTAATTCTTTATTGCACTTTGAGGGATAATCATATGATCCAACTATGTTAGCATTGTTGAGAGGTTGCACTAGTGAAAGTACGGACCCTAGGCCTTGTTTCTAAGCATTGCAATACCGTTTTTGTGCCCGTTTGCTATTTGCTACCTTGCTGTTTTTATTTACTCAGATTATAAAAACATATTTCTACCATCCATATTACACTTTTATCACCATCTCTTCGCCGAACTACTGCACCTATACAATTTGCCATTGTATTGGGTGTGTTGGGGACACAAGAGATTTCTTGTACTTGGTTGCAGGGTCATTTGAGAGAGACCATCTTCATCCTACAGCTCTCACGGATTGATAAACCTTAGGTCATCCACTTGAGGGAAAATTGCTACTATCCTACAAAACTCTGCGCTTGGAGGCCCAACACGTGTCTACAAGAATAAAGTTGCGTAGTAGACATTAAGCTCTTTTCTGGCGCCGTTGCCAGGGAGGCTAAGTAAGCGGCACTCACATCCCGTCAACGAAGCTCTTTTCTGGCGCCGTTGCCGGGGAGGTGAGTGCTTGAAGGTATATCTTTAGATCTTGCAATTGAATCTTTTAGTTTCTTGTTTTATCACTAGTTTGGTTTATAAAAGAAAACTACAAAAGAATGGAATTGAGGTTGCATCATATTATTGATCACCTTTATAACATCTTTCTTGAAAATGATGGTTCGGATAATTGTGCTCAATTCTTAGAAGAAGAAGTCAATAAAATGTTTGGCACAAAATATTTGAATGATGAGCATGATTGCAACGTTGTTAGTATGAATTCTTTGAATATCCAAAATGCTAATGATGATTGCACAAGTCATGACAAAAATGTTTCTTATAAGCATGTCAATTTTTGCGGAGTGAATTGCGAGTGCAAATGCACACCAAAAAGGGAAGATAGATTTTATAAGAAGCATAAATATTTAGAAACGAAAAAGTTGCAAGAGAGGCTAGATGATTGTGCTGAAAGATGTAATTTTTTCCGCCATCCTTGTGAACTTTGCAATGAACATGGTCAGTTAAATCTCCAATGCAAATTGTTTCATGATCAAATCGTGTCCAAAAATTGTGATAACTTGATTACCCTTGAGCATCATAAAGAGCTTAGTCTTCTTTTGGGGTATGAAGAAATGAAATGTATAACTAAGGGTATTCCAATATTTAATCTCAATAGATTTCTTGATTTTAATCTAGAGGAAATTTATATGTTTTGTGTGATGAATTGCATTGAGAATCCTTATATGGCCAACTACCTAAAGACAACAAAACAAATGGAATATGAAGAGAGTACTAATGAAAGGGAAAATGTTTCCCGATACCCTCCTAGTGTTTATTATGATGAATTAGGTAACGAGGAGGAACTTCCTATCCAATCAATCTCTTCAACGAGAAGCTTTAAAAAGTTAATTAAACCCACACATGATGTGGTGAAGAAGAAGAAAAGAAGAAAGAAGAGGTAAAAAGGTATCTCTCCCGAATAATGTTGCTCCTATCACCATTGTGCCTCATGAAAGTGAATCAAATATGTTGATGGAAGATGATGATATTGAGTATGATTTTGTGATACTTACTACTTGTTGTAATGATTATGATCGGGAAGACAATGATGTCCCTTATGATCTTGATAATCTTTTTAGCACTTTCTTGGAAGAATATGATAATAATGTTTGCTATACTATAGGTGCCATTCATGCTATTGATAAGAATGATTGTGATGATATGCAAAACCACAAGCTTGGGGATGCTATGTTTAATGAGTATGAAATGTTTGAAGATTTATTTGCTGGAAATAATGCTTCTCCTAATCTTGGGGATTCTTTGCTTAATGAATATGATCCTTTGATTCCTTCTACTTTCGATAAGAAAATTTATTATGATGATAGCATGCCTCCTATTTATGATGATTACATTGATGAAAGTGGGTTTGGAAGAGTGTCAACTCTAGGTAGTAGTGATCCCACTATTCTGGAGGGGGTTGAATCTTATTACAATATTGATGAAAGTGGATTTGGAGAGGTCATAACTTTATTTAGTGATACATCCACTATTTTCGAAGAGGTTTCAATTGACTATGACAATAAAGTGGTTATCTATGATGATTATTATGATGACATGTATGCCATAAAGAGTGCTAAATATTCTATGCTTGTGCATCATGAAAAGAGTGTTGTATGTGATAGTTATATTGTTGAATCCATTCATGATGTTTCTGAAAATTATTATGAGGAAGGAACTTATGCTCTTACATATCTCAATAATATCAAGTTTCTTCTCTGTGTTGATTGTTTTGAAGTTGCACAGGTTTTGCCTTCCTATGCTAGTTGATTCTTGCTCCCATAAGTTGTTTGCTCACAAAATCTCTATGCATAGGAAGTGGGTTATACCTAAATATGCTAGTCATATGCTTCATTATGCTCTCTTTATGTTTCAATTCTTATCTTTTATGCGAGCATCATTGAAATCATCATGCCTAGCTTAAAAGGCATTAAAGAAAAGCGCTTGTTGGGAGACAACCCAACACTTTTACCTATTGTTTTTGTGTGTTCACATGATTATGATACTGTAGTAATCATGTTTTATTGCTTTTTTAATAAAGTGCCAAGTAAAGCCTTTGGGATCATGTTGGGTGATAGTTGATTTGATCTTGCTGAAAAACAGAAACGTTTACGCTCACGAAAATAAGTCTCATTTTTAACAGAAGAGTGATTTTGAGTTGATTCTTTTTGAAAAAGTTTAATATACAAATTCCTCACGTGTTACTAATTTTTTCATAATTTTTGGAGTATCAGAAGTATGGTAGTTATCCAGATCATTACAGACTATTCTGTTTTTGACAGATTCTGTTTTCAATGCATAGTTTGCTTGCTTTCTAGTTTCTATGGCTTATATTGCTCAACATAAATTGTGGAAATGATATGCTACATTACACATTGTGTGGAAACAATTATGAATTTTGTATTTGACAGTATCAAAGTGAAATGGTTTGCTCTTTATCATACTACCTATCTCACAAAGTTCCGTTAAGTTTTGTGTGATTGAAGTTTTCAAGTTTTGTGTGAGATATCAATATGAGGAGAATAAGGTGTGACAAGACCCTAAGCTTGGGGATGCCCAAGGCACCCCAAGTTAATTTCCAAGGAATATCCCAGAAACTAAGCTTGGGGATGCCCCGGAAGGCATCCCCTCTTCCATCTTCAACATTATCGGTAACCTCACTCTGAGCTATGTTTTCGTTCATCACATGATATGAGTTTTACTTGGAGAGTCAATTTATTTTGTTAGTATTTTCTTGCTGTTATTTAAAATAATGTTTTCCATCTTTTATTTCAATAAAAGTGGCATTGATAGCCTTTGCCATGCTTATCTTGCAAGTATACATGTTGCTGTTTGAAAACTAAAAGTTTATCAATGTTGCAAAAATTCCTGAGGAAAGTAAGAATATGATAAAATGTTGAAACTTTTTGCATAATAAGCTCTGATAAATTTTCTACAGTGTGGTAGAATTTAATAAAGTTTGGAGTTGAATAAGTACTGATACTCTTGCATTCTTTACGGACTGTACTGTTTTGGCAGATTGTTGTTATGTTTGCATTGTTTGCATATGCTTGCTTGTTTAATGAATCTATTCGAGGATAGAAGTATTAAGTATGTGGAGGAATTTAGTATGCAATGTTGAATAATAATTTTAGTGATTTGCTACAGTAGAGAATGATAAGGTTTTTTGCATTGGTTTATACTAACTTATCTCACGAGTTCTTGTTGAGTTTTGTGTGGATGAAGCTTTTGGGATTTAGGAAAACCATGATATGCGAGGAATTAAGGAGACACAAAAGCTCAAGCTTGGGAATTCCCAAGGCATCCCAAGTTAATATTCCAAGAAGTCTCAAGCATTGAAACTTGGGGATGCCCCGGTAGGCATCCCACCTTTCTCCTTCAACAATTATCGGTTAGTATCGGTTGAGCCTAAGTTTTTGCTTCTTCACATGATGAGTGCTATTCTTAGAATGTAATTTTATTTTGTTTTTGCTTGCTGTTTTAATAAAGTACTTAGATCTGAAAGTTTTTAAATAAGAGAGAGTCCACAATTAGCTACCTATTTACCTAACTACTCGCATGATCTTCACTTATATCTTTTTGGAGTAGTTTGTCTTTTACTCTTGTGCTTCACTTATATCCTATGAGTAAATTGTTGAATAAATTGAATGTAATGAAGTTGAAATTATATGTTCATATCATGCCTAGTGGTAGCTTCACATTGGGTTTAGAAAGTGAAATCTTTTGAGGCTTGACAATCACAATTTTGGTCATACAAGCAATTCACGAATAATTAGTATAAGGAAGAGAACTTTCATATGCAAATACACTATCGTGGAAATCTTTTGTGATTTTGAGCCCTCATCAAAATATTATATGCCAAAATTGTTGACGTTGGACAAGGAAGACAACGTAATGATTTATGTTTGTTCATATTCACATAGAAGTTATATTGTCCTCGATCCTTCAACATGTGGTGCTTGCCCCCCATCTTTGCTAGCCAAAAATTCCGCACCAAGTAGAGATACTACTTGTGCATCCAAAAACCCTTAAACCCAAATCTTATTTTCAAGTGTCCACCATACCTACTTAAGGATTGAGTCAGATCCTTCAAGTAAGTTGTCATCAGTGCAATAAGGCAATAAAAATTGCTTCTAAAAGTGTGAGATCATTTAGTGTAAGAGAAAATTGAGCGTTGTACGAACTTGTGATGGTAAAGAATAAAAATGACAGACTGCATAATAAAGGTTGTCATCACAAGGGGCAAAATAACGTGACATTCTTTTGCACTAAGGGTTTGAGCACAAACAAATAAGCTCATGGCAACCTCTGCTTCCCTCTGCGAAGGGCCTATCTTTTACTTTATGTATTTAGTTTTATGCAAGAGTCAAAGTTTTTCTCTCTATTCCTTTTTATTTTTCTCTTTTGGCAAGCATCATGTGGTGAGGAAAGATCTAGGCACATATGTCCAGTTGAATATGGGTAGCATGAGTTATTATTGTTGACATCACCCTTGAGGTGAATACGTTGGGAGGAAAAACAATAAGCCCCTATCTTTCTATGTGTCCAGTTGAAACGTTTTGCTCATGTGTATGCGGTGAGTGTTAGCAATCATAGAAGACTATATGATGGTTGAGTATGTGGAGCTCTTACTTAAACTCTGTTGAATAAGTTGAATTGCAATTGCTTGGTGACTGAGAACATAGGTTGTTGGGTTTCAAGAGAATTCATTGTTTGAACCTTAGCATGTGAATTGGTTGCCACTATAACATGAGAAATTTTATGAGAAAGAATTGCTGTTATGATGCTAGGAAAAGTGATTGAAATTGTCATTGATCAAACTTATGCACTTTGCTAGCATGCACACTTCATAAATTATTTCTTTTATCATTTACCTACCCGAGGACGAGTAGGAATTAAACTTGGGGATGCTGATACGTCTCCAACGTATCTATAATTTATGAAGTATTCATGCTGTTATTCTATCATTCTTGGATGTTTTACAATCATTTTATAGCAACTTTATATCATTTTTTGGGACTAACCTATTGACCCAGTGCCTAGTGTCAGTTGCTGTTTTTTGCTTGTTTTTTATATCTCAGGAAATTAATATCAAACGGAGTCCAAACACCACGAAACTTTTTGTGGATTTTTGTTGGACCAAAAGACACCCGATGGACCAGAACAACACCTAGGCGATGCCCCGAGGGGGGCACAACCCACCAGGGCGCGCCTAGGGGCCCAGGCGCGCCCAGGTGGGTTGTGCCCACCTTGGTGGCCTCCCGCACCCCCTCTTTGCACTATAAATTCCCAAATATTCCGAAACCCTTCAGGGTTAACCTATAAGAAGTTCCGCCGCCGCATGGCTCTGTAGCCACCGAAAACCAATCTAGACCCCGTTCCGGCACCGTGCCGGAGGGGGGAATCATCTCCGGTGGCCATCTTCATCATCCCGGCGGCCACCACGATGAGGAGGGAGTACTCCACCCTCGGAGCTGAGGGTTTGTACAAGTAGCTATGTGTTTAATCTCTCTCTCTCTCTCTCTCTCGTGATTTATATCATGGGCTTTGTTAATATAGATGGATCATATGATGTTTCTCCCCTCTATACTCTTGTTGTGATGAATCAAATCTTTACCCTTTGAAGTTTGGTCTTATCGGATTGAATATTCAGATATGAGAACACATGATGTATGTCTTGCGGTATGAATACTTGAGGTGACAATGGGGTATCGTATTGATTAACTTGATATATGTTATGTCACTCAACTTGCGGATTCCCGAGGTGACATTGGGGTAATCTATGCATAGGGGTTGATGCACGTTTTTATTATCTTTTCTCCGATAGAAACTTTGGGGTCTCTTTGTAGTTCTTTGTGTGGATTGAGTATTATGAATATGAATTTGCTTTGGTGTTATTTTAGTACGAACTCTTGATTAGATCGATCGAAAAGAATAACTTGTGTTATTTTAGTACGAACTCTAGGATAGATCGAACGAAAAGAATAGCTTTGAGGTGGTTTCGTACCCTACAAACAATTTCTATTTTTTGTTCTCCGCTAATAGGAACTCGGGAGTGATTCTTTATTGCACTTTGAGGGATAATCATATGATGCAACTATGTTAGCATTGTTGAGAGGTTGCACTAGTGAAAGTACGGACCCTGGGCCTTGTTTTTAAGCATTGCAATACCGTTTTTGTGCCCATTTACTATTTGCTACCTTGCTGTTTTTATTTATTCAGATTGCAAAAATATATTTCTACCATCCATATTACACTTTTATCACCATCTCTTTGCCGAACTAGTGCACCTATACAATTTACCATTGTATTGGGTGTGTTGGGGACACAAGAGATTTCTTGTATTTGGTTGCAGGGTCGTTTGAGAGAGACCATCTTCATCCTACACCTCTCATGGATTGATAAACCTTAGGTCATCCACTTGAGGGAAAATTGCCACTGTCCTACAAAACTCTGCGCTTGGAGGCCCAACACGTGTCTACAAGAATAAAGTTGCGTAGTAGACATCACCCATCATCTACTAATTACTCCACAATGTCTTCCCCTAGGCCCAAGTATGGTGAAGTGTCATGTAGTTGATG
Organism: Triticum aestivum; assembly: GCF_018294505.1. NCBI lineage: Eukaryota > Viridiplantae > Streptophyta > Magnoliopsida > Poales > Poaceae > Triticum > Triticum aestivum. Next base: position 58,591,227 of record NC_057808.1, on the reverse strand, counting down.
TTCACATGAAACCACTAAAGGAAGCAACAACATGCATATCATCAAAATATCGAACGAATACCATGACTACTTATAACAAGCCTTCTCCCATGTCCTCAAGAACAAAAGTAACTACTCACAAATAATATTCATGTTGAAGATCAAAGGCGTATTGAATATCATTAAGGATCTAAACATATAATCTTCACCAAATAAACTAACTAGCATCAGCTACAAGATGTAATCAACACTACTAGTAACCCACAGGGACCAATCTGAGGTTTTGAGACAAAGATTGAATACGAGAGATGAACTAGGGTTTGAGATGAGATGGCGCTGGTGAAGATGTTGATGAAGATTAGTCCTCCCACGATGAGAGGATCGTTGGTGATGTTGATGGCTTCGATTTCCCCCTCCCGGAAGGTAGTTTCCCCGGCGGAATCACTTCCACGGAGAGCAAAAGTGCTCCTGCCCAGGTTCCGCCTCTAGACGGTGACGCTTCATCCCGAAAGTCCTCTCTTCATTTTTTTTCTAGGTCAAAACCCTTCATATAGCAGAAGATGGGCACCGAGGGCTTGCCAGGGGCACACAAGCCCATAGGGTGCGCCCAGGGGGTGGGGCACGCCCCCTGAGCTAGTCGCTCCCTGGTGGGGCCTTCCTGGTATTTGTTGCGCCAATATTTTTTATATATTCCAAAATAATTCTCCGTAAAATTTTAGGTCATTTGGACTTATGTAGAATAGCTATCTCTATTGTAGCCTTTTCCGATCCAGAATTCAAGCTGCCGGCAATCTCCCTCTTCATGTGAAACTTGCAAAATAAGAGAGAAAAGGCATAAGAATTGCATCATACAGTGAAATAACACTCCAAAATATAATAAATAATAGTAGAAAAAATGTGATGCAAAATGGACGTATCACACGACCACCCACCCAAGACGAACTCTCACTATAAACACACCATCGTCGCACATGGAGACCACTTGGATGACATAAGTGACCGCAGTGGCACTTCGGAAGGAGCAGTGGCGCAAGAGGGGCGCCGCAGAAGCAAAGCCCCAAGCTGCCACCAAAAATCCGCCGCCGGCAACCAAGCAAACTAGCAGCCCCAACTTCCTACGGCGATGCCTCCAAGAAGGGGACAACGCAAGAACATTGCCATCACCAAATCCAAAAAGATTTGGTTTTCGCTCGTAAACTAGGGGTGGAAGGAAAGGGTCATCGACAACGCCTCCAAGGAGGAAGGCGGCACTCATGGCCACCGCCATCGTCGTGGCCGTGCATGAGCCAGGGATTTCTCCCTAAACCATACCCATCTGATACGTCTCCGTCATATCAATATTTTTTTTATTGTTTCATGCCAATATTCTACAACTTTCATATATTTTGGCAACATTTTATATTATTTTTTGGGACTAACATATTGATCCAATGTCCAGTGCCAGTTCATGTTTGTTGCATGTTTTTTGTTTCACAGAATATCCATATCAAACGAAGTCCAAACGCGGTAAAACTTTAGGAATATTTTTTTGGAATATATATTATTTTTGGGAAGCAGGATCAACGCAACACGATGCCCGAGGGGCCCACAAGCTGAAGGGGCGCGCCCCCTACCCAGGGCGCGGCTCGCAAGCTTGTGGATACCCCATAGGTCGGTTGGAGGTGTCGTTCGGCCGCAAGGAATCTTATATCCGGATAAAAATGGTGTTAAAATTTCAGCCCAATCGGAGTTACGGATCTCCGGGAATTTAAGAAACGGTGAAAGGCCAGAAAACAAGGTCGCGAAACAGACAGATAGATCTAATCTCGGAGGGGCTCCCACCCCTCCGCCACCATGGAGGCCATGGACCAGAGGGGAAACCCTCCTCCCATCTAGGGGGAGGTCAAGGAAGAAGAAGGAGGAGGAGGAGGGGGGCTCTATCCCCCTCTCTCCCGGTGGCGCTGGAATGCCGCCGGGGCAAGGATCGTGACGGCGATCTACACCAACAACCTCGCCACCGTCAACACCAACTCTCTCCCCCTCTATGCAGCGGTGTAACACCTCTTCTCCCCGCTGTAATATCTACTTAAACATGTGCTCAACACTATATATTATTATCCAATGATGTGTGGTTATCCTATGATGTTTGAGTAGATCCGTTTTGTCCTATGGGTTTATTGATGATCGTGATTGGTTTCAGTTGTATGTTTTATTATTGGTGTTGTTCTATGGTGCTCTCCATGTCGCACAAGCGTGAGGGATCCCCGCTGTAGGGTGTTACAATACGTTCATGATTCGCTTATGGTGGGTTGCTACAGTGACACAAGATTAAACCCGAGTAAGGGGGTTGTTGCGTATGGGAGTAAAGAGGACTTGATACCTTATAATGCTATGGTTGGGTTTTACCTTAATGATCTTTAGTAGTTACGGACGCTTGCTAGAGTTCCAATCATAAGTGCATATGATCCAAGTAGAGAAAGTATGTTAGCTTATGCCTCTCCCTCATATAAAATTGCAATAATGATTACCGATCTAGTTATCGATTGCCTAGGGACAAATAACTTACTTGTGACAAAAGGCTCTCTACTAAAACTAACTTAATTGTTTCTGTATCTAAACAGCCTCTAGCTTTTATTTACGTGTTCTTTATGGACATTTTCTTAGTGGCTACTTGGAGTCTTTGGAAAGAAAGAAACAATAACTACTTTTGCCAGGTAGCCCCCTCGGTCTCATTGTGGAGGGCCAGATTCAAGAAGGATGTTGACAACATTAGACACAGAGTCCTGCACCACAAAAAACAAATAGTTGCTTTGATAGCTGATTCCATATCCTAGACACTAGCACTGCTTCCCCCCATCCAGGGGATGCTTTTACTGTCCTCTGTCCATATGTAACTTAACACTTGTATCTTGATTTGAGTTGGCAATATACAAGCAGTAGGAGCCTTTCCTACTATCCAACATTTCAAAAAACGTGTTCTTTATTATCTTGCAAACCTATCCTATCACACCTACAAAGTACTTCTAGTTTTATAGTTGTTCTAGGTAAAGCGAACGTCAAGAGTTTGTAGAGTTGTATCAGTGGTCGACAGAACTTGAGAGAATATAAATTCTACCTTTAGCTCCTTGTTGGGTTCGATACTCTTACTTATCGACAAAGGCTACAATTGATCCCCTATACTTGTGGGTTATCAAGACCTTTTTCTGGCGCCGTTGCCGGGGAGCAATAGCATGGGGTGAATATTCTCGTGTGTGCTTGTTTGCTTTATCAATAACTAGTTTTTATTTTGTGCTCTTTTTTTCTATCTTTAGTAATGGGTAGGAAACGTAAAATACCAAAAACATTAGTTGTGCCTGCTAAACCAATGGTTGAAAAACCACCCAAAATCTATCATACTACTGAAGCTTTCTACTTGGATAATCTTTCATCCCTATGTGCTCGTGCTGAACACACAATAGCTTAGTTGAGGGAAAATCATTAGATGAGCATGCTTCTTTTGTGCGACATCGCTTATCTCAAAAAGGAAAAACTTTTATGCATCAAATTAATTGTTTGCAATGCTACGCTTGGAATTTATGTGAAATATATGATTTTACCTATTGTTCTGAAGACCCCAAGAAACACCTTCCCTGCCATTGTGAGTTTAGTGATAATGGAATCTTATCTTCTTATGCCAAAGATGCTTATAATTACTTTGATATTGAACAAATTGAAGAAGTTGTTGCTTTTAAGGGTGCTTATGAAATTGCTTCTTTGGCTGAAAAGTATGATGCTACTCTTTACGAATCTGAAAATTTTGCCATACTTAAATATTGCTATGAAAACTATGCTTATAATGCTTATGTTAAACCATATATTGAGGACACCTCCGTTGTCCAAGAGGAGACAAATATTTTGCAGGAAACTATGGAAGAAGAAATGGATGACACTGTGAGCTCATTGGATGAAAAAGATGAGGAGGAGAGTAAAGAACAAAGGGAGGAAGAGCGGATTAGCTACCCGTGCCCACCTTCCTATGAGAGTAACTCTTCAACTCATACATTGTTTAATTTCCCTTCATGCTTACTGGAGGACGAAGATAATTGCTATGACCCCGTTGATTCGTTTGAAATATCCCTTTTTGATGAAATTGATTCTTGCTATGCTTGTGGCCATGATGCCAATATGAATTATGCTCATGGAGATGAACTTGCTATAGTTCCTTATGTTAAACATGAAATTGTTGCCATTGCACCCTTACATGATAGTCCTATTGTGTTTTTGAATTCTCCCAACTACATTGTATCGGAGAAGTTTGCGCTTATTAAGGATTATATAGATGGGTTGCGTTGTACTACTACAGATGATGATTTTGACGAATATAATATGCATGTGCTTGCTGCTCCTACTTGCAATTATTATGAGAGAGGAACTATGTCGGGGGAAATCGACACCTATGGAATCACTGGGATCCCTTCTACGGTTGGCGAGCGCGAGGCTGTGCAAAGAGCGGGTCTGACAGGAAGCACACAGATCGTTTACCCAGGTTTGGGCCGCGAAGATGCGTAATACCCTAGTCCTGCTTTGGTGGATGTATTTGAGTGTTCTTGTGTTCTTGAGCTAGCTACGGGGTGTGACTTGCCCAAAAGATCCGAATCCTTCTCATGGTCGCCTCGGGCCTCCTTTTATAGACAAAAGGGGTCGCCACAGTGGCACACAGGAGGTGGAAAGGTGTATAGTGGATGAGTCTATCCTCTGGCACCGTCGGACAAACGCATTAAATGCGCTGCCGACGTGCCCCTCTCGCTTTATCGGGGACGGCAAGGAAGCTCGTCCCAGGTGTCGCCGCCTCGCCTGGCTTCGACACGCGTTCGAGCTGACGAGGCGTCATAGCGCCACGTTGGCTGGCTGCTGGGCTGGCGCGGTGGTGGAGCCTTCACGAAGATTTGCATGTCACCACGCAGGTCCTTGCTGAGTTGGTCGTGGAGGCCGCTCGTCGCCACGCAGGTGCTTGCCCAGCTGGTTGAGCTGGCAGCTGCATGGGGACGGCGGTGGAGCCTTGGCAGATGCGGGCCCTGCTGCTGCCCCGTAGGTGTCTCCGGCAAGGGTCTTGCCGTGGCATTGTGGTCTTCCCCGGCAAGCGTCTTGCCGGGGGTCTCGTGGATTTCCTTAGCAAGGATCCCGCCGAGGATCGTTGTCTTCTGGTCCTCATCTGATCTCGTATGTTTATGATCTTGACAAAGATCTGCATGCCACCACAGAGGTGCCTCCTGAGCCTTGGTTCCAATGTGGTTGTTGGCGGCGTTGGAACCCTCGGGCTCAAGGGTGGCTCGCTCTGCTGGTGTTGGGCAAGCTGCCCCTGCAAGGCTCTTGCCGGGGCCGCGGAGGCCACCCCGGCAAGGGTCTTGCCAGGGGAGTCCAGCTTGCCCCTCTGCTCTTTTGTGTTTCTTGGTCTTGGCGTTGCCTCTGGTCGCCTTGTGCCTTCGGCTTCCCTCCTTTGCCCTGCTTAGTGTGGCCGTGGGCGCGGCTTCGACTGCCCGTGCACAAGTAAAGGGGTAAAAAGGAGAGCCCCTACTTTTGTACACCGACAGGAGCCCCCAGGCCTGGGCCACTCATAAGTGCAACGCGTTGTTGGGGCGGGTCGAGAACGGTGCGCGGGCAGGCGGGGCAGGATATTACCGCGGTAACTTTTTCGCTCGCTTGCGCTTCCCCACGACCCGTGTTGAATGCGCGTCGTGGAGGGTCGTGCGTGACGTGGGGGTCATGCGTGGGGTGGTTCCCGCACGCTTGCATGACGTGGGGGTCATGCGTGACGTGGGGGTCATGCGTCACATCGTGGTAAAGAGGCGGCTCGTGCCTTCCCCATAAAAAGAGGGAGACGCAGAGGCGCGGCTCATTTACTGAGTGGACTTGGGTCATGGTCTTCAAGGCGTCTGCGCCTCACGATCACGGGGTGGGGAACGGTCGCCTCACCCGTCCCCTCGATTCTGCTTGCTCGCCATGTGTCCCCCATGCAGGTGGCAGGCGGCGGAGGCGGGAAACCGGGCCGTCGCTGATTGGGGCAGCGGGTCGGTCTCGATTCCCTGCGCCCCTGATGGCCGGATTGGACGAGTGGGGCGGCCGAGCCCCGACCCCGCCCCTTTATAAGAAGGGGGAGGGGGATGGCATCCCACATCCTTTCATCATCCGCCTCCATTCACTTTGGCTTCTTTCTTCCATTTGCCATGGCGAGAGGAGGCGCCGGCCTTCGACGGTGGCGGCGAGGGTTTCTACTCGACAGCGCGTCCCTCCTCCCCAAGAGCTCGCGGTGGCGGAGCCGGCCACGAGAGGAATGGGGAGGGGGCGAGGCCGAGGCCGCCGTGGCGCTCGGGGAAGAGGGGGACAGAGCGGTGCACCGACCTTGCCTCTGCCGGCGATGCCTCTCCCAATGAAGGGCCACGTTGGGGACCAGCCTCGTGAGTTCTTCATCAGGCTGCGTCGGCCACCGCACCGCCGTCTTCGTCTCCCTACCCCATTCACTCGGGAGATGGAGCTCGATCCGCCCCAGACCCTCAGGCTGCACATGAGGGGCTGCGGGAACGGCGGCACGTGGGTCGACGTCGACTTCCCCGCTCCTCACGTCATGTACCTCCGCCGCGGATGGAAGACGTTCGCTCGTGTCCACAGCCTGACGGCGGGGCTCGTTCTCTACTTGAAGTTAATGGAGAACGGCCTGCTCTCCGTCAAGGTCTTTGGAGATCTTGGAACACGCCTAAAGTGCTCCGTAGAGAGCTCCTCCGACGATGAAGATTCCTCCTCAAGCGGGAGTGACGAGGAGGACAGAGACAGTGATGACGAGGGCGTCGAGCGGCAGGACGCTGACCTCGACTCCGACTGACCGCGTCGTCCCTCCCTCGGCCAAGTGCCCTGCCGAGGGCCTTCCTCGTCAAGCTCTCCATCAGCGCGTTCCCCGTCGCCTCCTTGGGTGGCTGGCATAGGAGGGTCGGAGAAGGCGAAGAAGGCAGGTGGCGGCCGGTCGGAGTACGCGGGCACCGACGCCTTCGTCGCGTATTGTCGGCCCGCTGCCTCATCTTCCAGCTCCCCTCCCGGCACCGGGATGTTCCCTTGGTGCCTTCTGCTCCTCGTACCTCGCCTAGGTGCTCTTTTTGCCCTCCTGCTATCTTGTTCCACCTCCTGAAGAGAGGGACAAGAAAATGATTACGGGCATCTTATCTCTTTTTAGTTTGTAAGACTGCGGGCACTTGTTAATTTTAAGACTTGTAATCCTCTTGCTCATGTTTTTCATTCCATATGAACTGTACCTGGATGGGATGTTTTTAATGAAAAAGGGTGCTTGCCGGGTTCTTTGTGCGCGGGCGAGGCCCATGCCAAGGAGTGAATCCTTGTTATTTTTAAGATAAACATTGACGCCCGGCAACAGGCCTTGCCGTCCCCTTACTTCAGTCGACCATTCTCACGCTCTTGGCGGAGGTAGGGGCAAAGTAGAGTTAGGCCCTTCGTTTATTTCCTCGCCACCGCGACTACAACCCGGTTCCAACCCAGGGACTTGGGTACAGGAAAAAGGGGGAGCACGGTGGTCTAGGAGCAAAACGAGGTTTCATACGTCCTAACTTCATACAGAAATGCACAATAGAGGATAAAAGACTTATCTGAATCTGCAGCCCCCAACAGCCTTGGCTTGTCGTGGTTGGATTCTTGTTTCTGCAGCCCCCGGCAACCTTGGCTTGCCGAGGCCAGAGCGCCGGCTCGTTCTCTTTCTTCCAAACAGCTCAGCAGAAATGTCCATGTAACCTGCGAACCAAAGAGGACGGAAAGGAATAGACAAACGCACACTCGACCTCTATGCTAGGGGTTAGTCACCGCTAAGCACTATCAACCCTAACCGAGGGAGAGACTTAACCTAGCATGCATGCTAAAACTTAGGGCGCCAGCGCTTCATTTATTTATGCTCAGGGTCTGCACCTGGCTTTGTACAGAGGGTTACATGCCTTGCCGGCAAGGCTTGAACAAAAGGTGGTTTGCCGAGGAACCCGGCAATCGCGCCTTATGGGTAAAACTTACGAAGATGTTCAATGTTCCAGGAGTTGCTCACCAGAATAGCATCTTCGGTCTCCAGGCGGACTGCGCCGGGCCTGGTGACTCATATTACCCGATAAGGGCCTTTCCACTTTGGCGTCAACTTGTTGGAATTCTTGGCCGATTGAACGCGCCGAAGAGCAAGGTCGCCTTCCTCAAAGCTTCGGGTATGAACCTTGCGGCTATGGTAGTGGCACAAGGCTTGCTGGTAGCGCGCTGCTCTCACAGCCGCCCGAAGACGATCTTCCTCAAGGAGCGTTGCGTCATCTTGCCGCAATTGCTCTTGCTCAAGCTCGTCATAAGTGAGCACTCGAGGTGACCCGTATGTGAGTTCCGTGCGGAGAACTGCTTCTGCCCAGTATACCAGGGCAAAGGGTGTGTGGCCGGTGGCTCGATTTGGCGTCGTTCTGATTGACCAAAGGACCGCTGGCAACTCATCAATCCAACGCCTTCCGCTCTTGTGCAGCTTGTCAAAAGTCTTTGTTCTCATGCCTCGCAGTACTTCAGCATTTGCCCTCTCTGCCTGGCCGTTGCTCCGTGGGTGTGCCACGGAAGCGAAACAGACCTTGCTGCCGAGGTCCTGGATGTACTGCATGAAGGTGTGGCTTGTGAACTGCGTGCCGTTGTCGGTGATGACTCTGTTTGGCACACCAAAATGGCAGACTAGCCCCTTGAAGAACTTGATGGCTGACTGTGCTGTCACCTTCCTCACTGCTTCCACCTCCGGCCACTTTGTGAACTTGTCGATTGCAATGTACAAGTACTCAAAGCCCCCGACAGCGCGGGGGAAGGGGCCCAGTATGTCGAGCCCCCAGACCAAAAATGGCCAGGAGAGAGGAATTGTTTGAAGGGCTTGAGCTGGTTGATGAAGCTTCTTTGAATGGAACTGACACTCTTCACACCTGGTTACTAGTGCTGTTGCATCCTGGAGGGCAGTGGGCCAGAAGAAACCTTGCCGGAATACCTTGCCGGCAAGGGCCCTTGACCCTATGTGGGAGCCACATATGCCTCCATGTATCCCTGCCAACAGCTCTAGTCCTTCCTCCCGGGGAATGCACTTCAATTTCACTCCGTTCGGTCTTTTTCTGTACAGGACGTCGTCGACGAACTGATACATGGCAGACCGACGGGCTACTTTCTCTGCTTCTTCCTGCTCCTCAGGAAGTTCCCCTGTCTGGAGGAATCGGACGGTATGCTGTGCCCATGCCGGAGCCTGGGGCTCGACGGCAAGGACTAAAGGCATTTCCTCCGCCATGGGAGCAGCTGTCTCTACGGCCAGGGCTTGACGCTCTGCCGGAGTCGGTTGCCCCATGGCAGACTTAGTGTCCACGGCTGCACCCTTGCCGGCGGCTCTTGGGAGCTCGGCGGGAAAGTACTTGATGGGGCCTAATTTCCTCTGCTTGTTCTGCTCTGTTGATGGTTCAACGGATGGTTGAGTTAACTGAAGCACAAAGGTACCTGGTTCCACAGGTAGTTTGAAGGCAGCGTGCTTCGACAGGTAATCGGCGATGTTGTTCTCCACTCGGGGAACGTGCTCCACTTGTATACTGTCAAAGCGCTCTTCCAGCTTCCTCACCTCATCTACGTAGGCCTCCATCAACGGGCTCTGATAATCTTTGTTGACTTGCCTGACGACAAGCTATGAATCGCCCCTGACGATGAGCTTCTTGACCCCGAGGTCTGCCGCGATCCCGAGACCGGCAAGCAATCCCTCGTATTTAGCAGTGTTTTTTGTGGAAATCTCCCTGGGAAAGTGCATCTGGATTACATACTTGAGGTGCTCTCCGGTGGGTGTGGCGAGCAGCACACCAGCACCAGCGCCTTGCAGCGAGAAAGCCCCGTCAAAGTACATGATCCAGTTGCGACTTGCTTCCTTGCCGGGGAGAGTGGTCTCCTGGATCTCTTCGTCGGGAATTGAGGTCCATTCCGCAATGAACTCCGCCAGGACTCTGCTCTGGATTGTCGAAGTACTTTCAAACTTCAAGCCAAAGCTCGACAGCTCCAAGGCCCACTCCACAATCCTCCTGGTTGCGTCTGGTTATGCAGTATCCGTTGCAACGGGAGGCAGGTGACGACGGTGATTTCGTGTGCTTGGAAGTAATGACGCAGCTTCCTCAAGGCCATACGGAGGCCGGAGAGCAATTTATGCACACCGGAGTACCTTGAGCTAGCCCCCTGCAAGAGGGAGATGACAAAATAAACCGGGTGTTGCATCCTCTTCTTCTTTTGCACCACTTCTTTTGGTCGCGCAGTCCCTGTCCTGTCAACGTCAAACTCTGCCGGGGGCCCCACCTTGCCGGCACCAGGCCCTGCCGGGGGAATCTCTGGCTCGCCATCCGCCAGTCCTGCCGTTGCCACTGCCTCTTCGTCGACCTCCCTCTGTGCCACTAGCGCGGCGCTGACCACTTGATTCGTCGCCGCCAGATACTGTAGCAATGGCTCTTGTGGTTTAGGCGCAACTAGTATCGGTGTAGAGGAGAGGTATTTCTTCAAATCCTGCAGCGCTGCTTCAGCCTCTGGGGTCCACTCCATTGGGCCTGCCTTTTTAAGATTTTGAAAAAGGGAATGGCACGCTCAGCAGACTTGGAGATGAATCGGCTCATGGCGGCAACGCAGCCGGTGAGCCGACGCACATCCTTGATCCGCTTGGGTGCCTCAATCTGCTCGATAGCCTTGATCTTGTCTGGGTTCGCCTCGATCCCATGCTGTGACACAAAGAACTCGAGAAGTTTGCTGGACGGAACACCGAAGACACACTTCTTAGGGTTCAACTTGAGGTTGATCTTGGGAAAATTTGCAAACGTCTCTTCTAGATCTTGTACAAGTGTTGCCCTGTCCTTGGTTTTGACCACTATGTCATCCATATATGCTTCCATATTTCTATGCAGCTGGGGCTCAAAACCAATTTGGACTGCTCTTGCAAACGTTGAGCCAGCACTCTTCAACCTGAAAGGCAACCGTAAAAAGCAATACATACCACATGGGGTGATGAATGATGTCTTTTCTTCGTCTTCTCTTGTCATGAAGATCTGGTGGTATCCTGAGTAGGTGTCAAGGAATGATAACAGATCACACCCGGCCATGGAGTCAACAATCTGGTCGATGCGCGGCAACAGGAAAGGGTCCTTCGGACAAGCCTTATTGATATCTGTGTAGTCGATACACAGCCTCCACTTCCCTGTTGCCTTGCGCACCACCACCGGATTGGCCAACCACGTTGGATGGAGTACTCCTCTCACCAAGCCTGCCGCTTCCAACTTCCTGATCTCCTCTGTGATGAACTCTTGCCTTTCCAAAGCTTGCTTCCTAACCTTCTGCTTGACGGGTCGCGCATGAGGACAGATAGCAAGATGGTGCTCAATCACCTCCCTGGGAACGCCGGGGATGTCGAATGCTTGCCATGCAAACACATCGACATTCGTCCGCAGGAAGGTGACGAGCGCACTTTCCTATTTGCTATCAAGGGAGGAGCTTATGGTGAAAGCCCCTCCCGTGCCATCCTCCTTGACAGACACCTTGTTGGTCTCTGGCAGCGCAGCTCTGGATTTATTGCTCTTGCCGGTGGAGCTCTCCGGCACGTCCTCGATGGGAGCACAACACTCCGAAGAGGTGCGCTTGCCGGAGTGCACGTCCTCGACAGGAGCACAACACTCCGAAGAGGTGCGCTTGCCGGAGTGGGTGCGAGAGGTCTTGCCGGTCTTCTTCTTTCCTCATGAAGCTTCAGCGGCAGGAGCAAGTGCCTTGGTGGCAGTCGCTGCAACTGCTTCCCGGTAGAGTTGGTCGGCGCAGATCAGCGCATCTTTCTTGTCGCAGGGGACGGTGATGATGGTCATCGGCCAGGCATCTTCAGCGTGTTGTAGGCGTTGCGACGCCGCCATGAACTTGGCTAGTGCCGGGCGACCGAGGATCCCATTGTAGGGCAAGGGGATCTCGGCTACATCGAAGATAATCCTCTCTGTCCTGTGGTTCAACTCGCCTCCGAACGTCACAGGCAGCGCGACTTTACCCTTTGGCTGACTCCTTCCCGGGTTGACCCCTTGAAACGTGCCCATCTCCTCGAGGTCCCCGTCGGGGATCTGCAACCTTTCGATCACAACGGGCGAGATCAAGTTTAGACCGGCCCCGCCGTCAACTAGCATCTTTGTCACCTTGAGGTTGCGTATTGTTGGTGAAACCAACAACGGCAAACACCCGACCACAGTTGTGCGATCAGGGTGGTCCTCGGCGTAAAAAATGATAGGCGTGCTGGACCACTTCAGTGGCTTTTGAGCATCGAGCGATGGTTCCGCTGCCGGGATCTCATGCGCCCACTACTTGAGCTGGCGGTGAGAAGTATGCAGTGAGGCTGCACCGTTGACGCACATTGCCTCCGTAGCTTTCTGGAACTCATGCTCGCCGGACTCGTTGTCCTCGTCATGATCATCATCTTCCTGCTTCTTGTCTCGGCCCCGAGCGGGCCTCTCCTGCTGGTTATCCTTGCCGCGGCGGCCTCCTTGGCTGCCACGCTTCTTGCCGGATCCTTCGGCACCATATTGACCCTTCTCCTTGTCCCGCCTCTCATACCCGGCTTTTTTCTTTTCAGCAAGCAGCTCGACTTGTCGGCAGTTCTGGAGGTCGTGGCGCTTGATCTTGCAATACTACTTGCCGGAGCCTCCTGGCTTGTCGGCAGCCGCCAAGGCCCGGCAAGCGGTGCACCCGGCAATCTCCTTGCCGGGGTCGTCTGCCTTGGCCTTCTTGCCAGCGCCGGTGTCATCAGATCCCTCGACGGCAAGCACGGCCTTGCCCTTGCGTTTCTTGTTGCGACGCCGACCCTTCTTCGTCAGGGCGGCAGTGTCTTCGTCGGTAGAGTCGGTTTCTACGCCGGCGTCCTCGCCGGGGTACTTCCTCCCCTCTTCAGTCCGAGCGCATCTATCGGCCAGAACGTAAAGTTCGGCCACATCCTTGACCTTGTTCATTGCCAGCTCTTCACGCATTGTGGCACCCCGGCTCAGAGCAACCGGTTTACCATGCATTGCCAGCCCAGAGACCATGTCTTCTGGCAACACACAACATCTTGGTACAGAAAACAACTTCTTTATTGATACTAGCGGATCATAGTTTATATTAAAATAGGTGGCGAGGCCAAGCGGCACACACGGTGCGGCAGAACAATATGTACATTATTTAGTGAACATAAAGGGGCCTTGATCATAACAACTACGTGGCAGCGGAACAACGTCGTAGCAGAACTCCATAGCACAGGGACACCGATGTGGACACGATCTAGACTCGGACAACACTCCTTTCCAACGAGACTTTCCTGAAAGCTGGCATGACACGCCAGGTCAGTACATTGAATGTACTTGCAAGCTCACAACAAACATAAACATAATGACAAACAATATCATGATACTTAACCAATTAGCAATGCAACAACATATCATAAATGCTGTCATCATGATCTCGTGATAAAATTCCCTCGGACTTGCTTACCAACGGTGATCGCTCTCGGGTCACAAACGGACCAACCTCGTGGTCTTGGATCGGGTTACCTTGTAACCAAACGGTGATCTTTCCGGCGATCACAACCATGACCAACACTTGGTCTCAAACGGTGATCTTTCGGGCGATCACAACCATGACCAACACTTGGTCTCCAACAGAAAAATGGTTTACACCCCATCATCTTCTCAATAGTGCGACATTCATAACTTAGTGTGCAAGATTAATTTAAATGTTGACCCATGGTGTGACCTACTTTCGAGCGTGTCCGTAACCGTGGACTCGGCTATCGATAGATTTAATACACTCTGCAGAGGTAGCGCACTGTACCCACACCACGGAACCCATGGCCTTGCACTCCCATTCGGTTGGACCAGCGGCATTCCGACAAAACCCCTCCATTGCCATGACACTCTCTCGGCCACTCCGACTCACTCCCCACTGGGCTAGTCCTAGGTGGCCCCGTGTCTACCAAAGGCACCAACGGCCACCATCATGGCAAAACATAAACAGTCCCAAACGGGGACAATGTACCATAACATCAACAATGGGCACACAAGGTTATGTCTGCTTACCGGGCCAGGGTACCGCACGCCCATAACCTTCCCTCGTTGGAGGCCCCAGGGGCATGACAACGGACCGAATAAAGGCATTCCCATAAAGGAAAATGTGGTTGCACTGGGAAAACTCGATTCGGTGGCACCATGACCCGGTCAACGATATATTCAAGTTGAGTTATTAGCAGGTTCAACTTAACGTGAAAGTAACCGGTGTCATAACATGCCATGAAAGTGCAACACAAATATATGCATCATATATCATCGGAAATAACTGGGTCAACTACATCCACACTAAGCATAGACATCAACAACTCATAACACTTCCCTGGTTATGATTAATCATCACTTTAAACAGAATCTTTACTTAGCAAATTTATCATTTTTCTCCTCCAAGAAAATAACTCAAAATAATTACTTATATCCATAATCATATTACTTCTTCATAACAAATATTACTGCTAGTTACTTAACCAACTTAGTTAGCTTCACACTTTCTGTAAACTAAGCATATCAACTTTAACAAGCAACCAATCAGAATATAAATAATAGACTAGTGATTTAAATGCATGGATTAAATCATTAATTCAAGTTGAAAAATCACAAATATTGTAATGGCACCATGCAAATGTTGCTGTGGCTTGCCTTAGTGCAGATGAGGTTCACAATCCTCCTGGTGATCCTCAAGACAAGCTTCACTTTCTGAAAATAATTATAAACACCAAAATAAAACATCAAGAACCCTTCTGAAGTTCACCAGAAAATCTAGACAGCAGAGAAAAATCTCATTTTTGGTGAGCTGCTAGATTTCTTCATAAAAAACACAATGCAAAAAGAATCAATTCATTCAGACTTATGGTTAAAAAGTTTTGCAGTTTGAAGCTCTCTGGATAGAATTAAATTTGAATTTAAATAAAACAGAATTGAGGGGGGTGACATCGAAGGCGTAAACCTCGCGGGCGCCACCACTCGTACCACTTCGTGCGCGTACAGAGTGGCTGACTAGCAGGCCCCGCTAGTTAGGTGAGAGGGAGGGGGAGAGGGAAACAGAGGACGGTGCGGCTTCGCTAGAGCACACGCCGGCGAGGAGGGCTTCATGCCCGAACTAGAGGGAGGGATCGAAAGAGGAGACGGAGGCGCACCTGCCCGTACCCGTAGGTTAGCTAGGGGTGGTCGGACGGCGTCGGAAACGACCTCTCCAACGGCGACAGGAAGCAGAGGTCGCCGGAGTTGAAGACGACGGCGACTAGAGGCGACACCAGGGGCTCCAACCGGCCGGAACGGCACCACCGAAGCACGACGGAGGCCCTGGAAGGGTGGCCCAAGCCTGGGAGGGGCTGGAGCTGCGGAGACAACCCGAGGAGATCGCCGGCGAGCTCGAGCTCGGGGACGGCGGCCCGCGGCCTGCCCGGCCGGGCTACAACTTTCTACAAGATCGTGGAGTGTGTGTGAGGAGTGGAAGATGCTCGAGGAGGCTAGGAAGGGCTCTATTTATAGCCGAGCGACGAGTGGGGATCGGGCTCCGCCGGAGGACACCTGGACACGGCGCCCGGCGACGAACGGCGTTAGTGAGCGAGGGGGAAGGCGACGCAGCTCACGCGGGAACTGTGGGCGAGCGGAGACGAGCACAGGGGCGAGAGGGTGGCGACGAACACAGTGCGCAACGCATTGTTGTGTTGGCCGGACCACGCCTGTGCTCGCTGCGGCGAGCTCCAGCGTCGGCGAGTGCCAGGAGGGAGTTAAGAAGGTCGGGACGAAGATCATGGTGAAGATTGGCAAGGCTTGGCAGTCGGGGAAGCAAGCACGCTCGCAACAGAGCGCTCGGCGGCACTCAGAGTGCGGCGACATGCAGGTTGGCATTGTGCACACACGTGTTCATCGTGTGAACTCTGACCTCAGGCCGACCTAAGCACAAACTTCATGTCTGGCGTGTAGTTCGTGGTAGATTGAGAGGTTACCACGCTTTGGTTTGAGCTCAGGCGCAGTAGAATGGATTTCAACTTCCTGGTAAGTTTCTGGTCAGTAACTTTGAGAGCTTACTATGATCAAACTACTGAGAGTTGGGAGCTGGGCTTTGGAGGTTAGCAATCGTCTACTAAGGTGATGATGCACAAGAAAAATCAGCCACAATAGAGAAGTAAAATGGTAGTTGCTGTAGAACCTACCATTTCTATAGCAAAAATATTCCAAAAAGTGATGAAATATTTTTGCTTAGTAAGGTGCCCTAGGGTTCAAAGAATATTTGGGAATTTTCTCAGATTTTTTTGGGCAAGAAAAATTGGGGTTGCTTTGGAGCACATTGAGCTAGCTAGGGTTTTAGAGAGGGAAATGAATATTTTCCTTTAAGAAAAATATTAAAAATATTATTTTGAGGTGAACCAGAGAGGAAATGATAGTTAGAGAGGGAAATGAAGCACTTGGGTGAAACTCAAGGGGTACCCAAGTGTTTGAGTCCATCTGAAAAGATTCAAAACTCCAAATTTCAAAACCAAACCAACTGAAAATCAGACAAAGATAAGAGGGCAAAAACCAGGTTGTCACAAACCTCCCCCACTTAGGATGAATCTCATCCTCGAGATTCAGTTGCTTGGAAAAACCATTCTGGATAATGTGCCTTTAGAAATTCTTCTCGTTCCCAAGTCGATTCTGCCTCTGTGTGATGCTCCCACTGAACTTTGTAAAACTTCCTTGCTTTACTACGAGTGACCCTTTCCATCTGATCCAAAATTCTGACCAGTCTCTCTTCATATGTTAAATCCTTTGCCAACTCTATTTTAGTCGTAGCAGTCTTTTTCTCAGGTGGCGATATGCATCGCGTCAACTATGAAACATGAAACACATTGTGCACTTCCGACAATTCGGGGGGTAGTTCCAATTGATATGCAATAGTACCCACTCTGGACATAACTGGAAATGGACCAATAAATCTGGGTGCCAACTTTCCACGAGTCTGGAATCTCTTGACTCCTTTCATAGGAGTGACTCGGAGGTATACGTGTTCTCCGGGTTCAAAACTGATCTGTCGGTGCTTTGCATCATAATAACTCTTTTGTCGCGATTTGGCCAATTGCAATCTGTCTCGGATTTCCTTGACTTGCTTCTCAGCTTCGATCATGAGATCCATTCTGAAAATACGGCTATCTCCAGTTTGAGACCAATTCAAAGGGGTGCGGCACTTACGGCCATACAAAGCCTCATACAATGACATCTTTAGACTAGTCTGGAAGCTGTTGTTGTATGAGAACTCGGCATACGGCAGGCAGTCTTCCCATTTAGATCCTTGGGCCAAAGCACAGGCTCGTAGCATATCTTCGAGTATTTGGTTTACCCGCTCAGTCTGTCCATTAGTCTGAGGATGATAAGCGGTACTATATTTTAGCGTTGTCCCCAAGGCTTGATGGAGACGTGACCAGAAAGCGAAGGTAAAAAGTGACCCCCGGTCAGAAGTGATTGTTCGGGGTACTCCATGCAGACTGACTATCCTGGATACATACAGTTGTGCAAGTTGATCTGCTCGATATGTGGTTCTGATCGGGATAAAGTGAGCTACCTTGGTTAAGGTGTCCACTATGACCCAGATTGCATCATTGCCTCGCTGAGTCTTAGGTAGCCCTGTGACAAAATCCATGCAGACATCATCCCATTTCCATTGTGAAACTGGCAGCGGTTGGAGAAGTCCGGCTGGCTTCTGATGCTCTGCCTTCACCTTGTTGCATATGTCGCAACAGGCCACAAAATAGGCAATGTCTTTCTTCATTCCA
This sequence comes from Triticum aestivum, assembly GCF_018294505.1. Classification (NCBI taxonomy): domain Eukaryota; kingdom Viridiplantae; phylum Streptophyta; class Magnoliopsida; order Poales; family Poaceae; genus Triticum; species Triticum aestivum. Next base: position 58,573,415 of record NC_057808.1, on the reverse strand, counting down.
TCCCACCAGAATATTTGTCGAAGGTCTTCATACATTTTAGTACCTCCAGGGTGAATAGAATACGAAGATTCGTGTGCTTCCGATAGGATTTTCTTCTTTAACTCCACCTGACTGGGTACACAAATCCTTCCATGGAATCGGAGGGTACCAAGTTGATCCTTAGAAAAATCTGGAGTCTGTCCTGCTATCATACGCTTGGCACGTTTCTGCAGGACGGTGTTAGCTGGCTGGGCCTTGCAGATCTCTTCCTCAGGTGTAGGTGCAATTTCCAAAATATTAGCAAGACCAGCATCAACTATGACCAGGTTGAGCTGAGCAATCTCCTCTTGAAGTTCAGGAGGCAAGGATTTCATTATGACATTCAGGCTGACACGCTTTCGACTGACTGCATCGGCAACCACGTTGGCCTTGCCCGGGTGGTAATTTATTCCAAGGACATAATCCTTGACTAACTCAAGCCATCTTCCTTGACGGAGATTTAAATCTGGCTGAGTAAATATATACTTGAGACTTTTGTGGTCGGTAAAATTTGGCACCTCTTCCCGATGAGGTAGTGTCTCCAAATTTTTAGAGCATGAACCACCGCAGCCAATTCCAGATCATGATTAGGATAATTTCCCTCGTGGGGTCATAGATGTCGTGATGTATATGCTACCACCTTGCCGTCTTGCATAAGTACGCATCCAAGACCTTGTCTGGGGGCGTCGCAGTACACATCAAAGCTGCGGTAGATATCTGGAAGAGTCAACACAGGTGCGGTCGTCAGCCGTATCTTTAGCTCATTGAAACTTTTCTCACAGTCCTCAGTCCATTCAAACTTCTTATCCTTCTTGAGTAACTCCTTCATGGGTTTAGCAATCTTCGAAAATCCTTCAATGAAACGACGGTAGTATCCGGCTAATCCAAGAAAACTCCGGATCTGTGATACGGTTGTGGGTGGCAACCAATCTAGCACATCCTTTACTTTGCTCGGGTCCACGGCTATACCTTCAGCGGATAGCTGATGTCCGAGAAATCCAACTTGCTTGAGCCAAAACTTGCATTTACTGAATTTGGCGTATAGCTGATGGTCGCGGAGTCATTGTAGCACTGCTCGGAGGTGTTCTTTGTGCTCTTCTTCACTTTTTGAGTATATAAGTATGTCATCGATAAAGACTACCACGAATTTATCGAGGAAGTCCATGAATACTTTGTTCATCATATGCATGAAGAAGGCAGGGGCATTGGTGAGACCAAAGGACATAACTGTATATTCATAAAGACCATACCGAGTAGTGAATGTGTTCTTAGGAATATCTTCCTTTTTAATCTTGAGTTGATGATATCCTGTCCTTAAATCAATCTTGCAGAATACCTTGGCCCCACTGAGCTGATCAAACAAGTCATCAATCCTGGGCAGTGGATATTTATTTTTGATGGTGACATCATTCAGCTAACGCTAATCCACACACATGCGGAGGCTGCCATCCTTCTTATCCACGAAGATAGTAGGTGATCCCCATGGTGAAGAGCTAGGACGGATATATCCTTTCTGGAGCATTTCATCAAGCTGTTTCTTTAGCTCCACTAATTCTGATGAGGGCATCCGGTAATACTTCTTGTATAATGGTGCGGTCCCAGGCACAAGATCTATTGCAAACTCAAGCTCTCGATCGGGTGGCATGCCTGGCAGTTCTTCTGGGAATACATCAGGAAACTCACTGACCACAGTAATTAATTCCAACTCACCAGCCATAGCGGTGAAAACCATTTCTTTCTTGGGTATGCTTCTGCGAGCATAGAATTTGGTAGTCTGCCCCTCTTGACTGGTCAAAGTGACTTCTCCGGTGCCGCGGTTTATGCATACTTGATATTGGGTCAACCAATTCATACCCAAGATAACATCCAACTTTACAGACTCAATGATTATCAAGGAAGTTGGAAAACATGCTCCGTTGATATTGATTTCCTGATTGCGGCAGACCAGATTGCTCCTGATTAAGGATCCCGGGGATTGTACCAGCATATTCTTGCCCAAAAGCGAACAAGGAAATTTGTTTTGGGCAACAAAACTCAGCGAAATAAAAGAGTGGGAAGCCCCAGAGTCAAATAAAATTACGGTAGGTATGTTATTAACAGAAAACATACCAATGACGACTTCGGGGTTATCTTGGGCTTCATCTGCGGAGAGGTGATGAACGTGCCCAGTGATGTTTTGCTGGGTAGGGCATGACTCCATAAAGTTGACTTGTGGCCTGAATAGGGCATTTGCCTTGCCGTTCTTGGGACACTGTCTGGCATAATGTCCGGTTTGCCCACAACTGAAGCAAGAATTGTTGCGCTGGCACTCTTCTCGCACCGGGTTGGTCACGACATTCTTGACTTGTGTGGTGGTCTTGTTAACATTCTGTTGCCAATTGGGCTTGTATTCCACCTGAGTATGCTGCCAGGTATGAGCCTTTTGCACTGGCTGCCCTTCCTTCCTTGGCTCGAACTTGCGCTTGTGATCGTTATAGGCAGGCCTATTGCCTGATACGAGCTTGTGCTCCCTTTCAGCAATGAAAGCCTTATTTACCAGAGTTTGGAAATCTGGGAAATCAAACATACTGAGGGTACATCAGAGTTGCGGGTTTAATCCCCCAAGAAATCTATCAATCTTTCTTTCTTCGGTGGCAATGTCATAAAGAGAGAGTAACGGGCCAAATGATTGAACTTTTGCAAATATTCACCCACAGACTGATTTCCTTGAAGGAGCGTGTTGAGGATATAACCCTTAGAGTCACCCGCCAGGAGGGGCGGGGTTACTCATAATGGTCATCACGCGAAGCCCAGTACCGAGCTTGAAGACGGCGGGTCAATGATGGGCCTAAGACCCAGAGATGGCTTAAGGCCCGTAGTGATAAACCGCTGTATGGCAAGACTTGTAGTGTAAGGCAAGAATAGTTGAGAGTCCGAGCCGGACACTCCTATGAGCCGGCCGGGACTCTGAGAGCCGCTGGGCGTCAACCTCTCTATATAGGGGGACGACCCGGCGGCGGTTTAGGGACAAGTAAGATCTCGTCGAGAGCCAGGCATAGCAATTAAGCTCCCTGGTCATCGAAACCCTAATCAATACCACTTCAACTGGACGTAGGTTTTTACCTTCACCGTAAGGGGCCGAACCAGTATAACCCTCGTGTTCCTTGTCCCGTTTAACCCCTTTAAGCTTCCTAGCTGCGATGGCTCCACGACTAAGTCCTAGCTCGAGGACATCTGCCGTGACAATTCCACGACAGTTGGCGCCCACCGTGGGGCCATCGCACGGTGGATTTGAGTTCTTGAAGGGCAGCTTCGAAGGGCTCAAGGGATACGCTGTGGGCCGGATGACCAAGAGTCGTCGCGGCAAGCTCTACGTCGACGATGCAAACTGGGGCCACGATGCCAGCTCAATTGAGTACGGGTACCGGGTCCCCTTTGGCGGAATTCATGTCTTCATTGGCAAGATTGGTGAGCCGGGCCCTTAGCCGGATCTCTGCGCCGATCTCATCGAGACGGCTCAGCGCGCACGACCCGCCCGGGCCCTACCTGCCTTGAAGCATGCTTTTGTGGGATGTGTTCATGGAGGGCTCTCTGATGGATCTGGATCTGGTGATGAGACGGCCGCCGGCTCTGACGGCGAGTCGTCTACGGATGAGTCAAACTCGTTGTATCAACTTCAGGATGGCAGGCTCAGGGGTTGTTCCGATGGCGACAACATTCCGGACCCTTTTGAACCGCCGAGACGGGTTGGAATCTTCATGGCCGGCGCGCAACCTGTTCAAAACCCCGCCTCTGGGTCAGGAAGCCCGGCGCCTTCACCGGCTCAGGTGCTGATGGATCTCACAGAAAAGCTGACGGTCCTGCTGACCGCTACGGTGGCTCCAGCGGATCAAGTTCAGCATGACGCGGAGGTGGCACAGTTAAAGTTGGATCTAGCAAAGGCCAAGGAGGATCTGGCGGCGGAGGGGATCAGGATGGCTGCAGAGAGGGCGGCTCTCGACGCCCAGACTCAGCTGATTCAGGCACAGTCCTTCCGGCTCACGATGGATCAAAACGCATCCAATGAGGTCATGAGAAGGAGGCATCAAAAGGCCCAATCTCGACTCCCTCCGGTTTACGATCCTCGAAACCTCTTCAACACGCGAGGTGCGGGGTCTAGTAACCCGCTGGAGATCATAGTGCCCGGGGCTGGGACACCAATTCAGCCCCAAGTAATGGGACCGCCCCGGGTGAACCCTGCCCCACCTCAGTATGTGCCAATACCACCGGGTCATTATGCCAACCCGTTGGAAAACATGGTCGCCGCGGCGGCACGACTGGCGGCTCTCCCAATTGATGGCGACTCCCCAACTGTGGTCGAAACCCGCCGGGTCAGGGAGCTCCTTCAGACAGCTCTGGCACAGCAAGAGGCGTACTCTTACAGGCGGGACTGGATCCATTCAACCCCTCGTCCAGACCGGAGCCTGAGTTATAGCAGACACATGGTTTCAGCGACCGGCTCAAGTAATGTCCGACGCCATGACTTGCCACCTGGCCATGGCCCGGCTCATAACGGAGCCTTTCACGCAACAGACCAAGACAGAGCACGGCAAGAGGCGGAGCAGGTGCCTCAGTTGACGGCTTACCAGACACCCTCGGCTTATCCGACGGCTTCCGTCGACGTGGGTATCCCTACGAGGACTGGTGGTGTCCCTTGTTTAGTGTCGGATCTCCGCAAGGAACGTCTACCCAAGAACTTCAAAGGTCCTAGGAAGGTGCCTAATTACACGGCCGATTTACAACCCGGAGCCTGGATCGAGAGTTACGAGATGGCCATGGAATTGTTGGAGGTCAGTGAAGCGGCGATGGCCAAGTACTTCACCATGATGTTAGATGGGACTGCCCGCACTTGGTTGAAAGGGCTGCCGCCGAATTCTATCGGTTCTTGGGCTGAGCTGAAAGCCCGGTTCATACAAAACTTCAAGGATACCTGTAGGAAGTCTATGTCAATTGTGGATTTGACTAATTGTAAACAGCAGGAGGGTGAGTCTACGACACATTGGGTTCGCCGGGTCAAGGAGATAATACATTCATCTGATAAGATGGATGCCAGCTCTGCAGTCTTAATGTTGGAGCAGAATTGTCGTTTCCTGCCCCTGAAGATGAAACTCGAGCGGCTCAAGCGCGACTACAATGATATGGGTACGCTGATGGCGGCTCTCGTCAAGTACGCCGACTCTGATAGTACCAAGGACCCCGCGTCAGATGATGAAAGGACAGGGAAGGGAAAGAAGAACGGCAATGGCAAGGGTCCTCGGCATAACCCGGCAAATCAAGGAGGTAACAAGCGTAAGGCTGATGGCGGCATGGAGTTTGTGGCCAATGCCAACTCACAGGGTAACAGCCAGCGACGTAAAGGGAAGCCACCTCCCCGAGCTGGCGGGTCAGGCCCGACGCTCGAGCAGTTGTTGAACGAGCCTTGTCCGAGGCATGGCTCTAGGGAGAAGCCAGCTACTCATCTATGGAAAGATTGCGCAATCATGAAGGCCTTTAAGAATTCCAATGCCTTTAATGGCAACAATGCCCCGGGTGGCGGCTCAGGCGCTGGCGGCTTTCATGGCCCGGGCGGCGGCTCAAATCTTAATCCTCAGAATGGTCAAGGGGGCTTTAATCAGCAGTCCGGCCAGGGTCATCAACAGCAGCAGGGGGTTACCAGACCAATCCAAAGCAGCTTAACGGTGGACAGTATCACGTGTTTACCACCAGTCTGTGTAAGCGAGATCAGAAGCTTCATAAGAGGGCTGTGAATGCTGTTGAGCCGGCGGTTCCACGCTATTTAAGATGGTCTGAGCAGCCTATTATGTGGAGTAGGGAGGATCACCCTCCCCGGGTTGACAATCCGGGTCACTTGGCCCTGGTGGTGGCTCCTCAGGTGGGAGGATATAAGTTCACTAAGGTGCTCATGGATGGAGGCAGCAGCATCAACATCCTCTATTATGAGACTTTCCGCCGTATGGGGTTGATTGATAAGAACCTCAGCCAGTCCAATACTGTTTTCCATGGCGTGGTGCCTGGTAAGTCAGCCTATCCAGTTGGTAAGATCGAATTGGAAGTGGCCTTTGGAGATGAGTACAACTACAGGGTAGAAAAATTGACCTTTGAGGTGGTCAAGATAAGAAGTCCGTATCATGCCATATTTGGGTGGCCGGCTTACGCCAAGTTCATGGCACGGCCGTGTTACATATACCTACAGCTCAAGATGCCCTGTCACAATGGGACCATTACGGTTCATGGTAGCCGAAAGGTGGCCTTGGAATGTGAGGAAGGCGACGCGGCTTATGCAGAGTCTGTTTGTGCAACAGAGGAGCTGAAGTTCTACAAGGATAATGTTGACCCAACAGATATGACGTCTCTGAAAAAGCCGACCACGGAGCATGAGCCGGCAATGAAATTTAAGTCAGCTGATGAGACTAAACTTGTTGATTTCGTTCCAGGTGACTCATCTCAGTAGTTTAGCATCAGTGCCAATTTGGATCCAAAATAGGAAGGCGCGCTCATCGAGTTCATCCGTGAGAACAGGGACATCTTTGCATGGAAACCTTCTGACATGCCAGGTGTACCTAGAGAACTCGCTGAGCACACTCTCAATATTGATCCGAAATTTAAGCCGGTCAGGCAATTCCTTCGGCGGTTTAATGAAGAGAGGCGGAAGGCCATTGGTGAGGAGGTGGCCCGGCTCTTGGCGGCCGGGTTTATTGTCGAAGTCTTTCACCCAGAGTGGTTAGCTAACCCGGTGCTCGTGCTCAAGAAGAATGGCACCTGGCGGATGTGTGTGGACTACACGGACTTAAACAAGGCATGTCCGGCTGATCCTTTCGCTCTCCCTCGTATTGATCAAATCATTGATGCCACGGCGGGTTGTGAGCGTTTAAGTTTCTTGGATGCATATTCTGGATACCATCAGATTAAGATGGCAGTTAAGGACCAGGAGAAGACGGCGTTCATCACTCCCTTTGGAGCCTTCTGTTATGTGTCTATGCCTTTTGGACTCAAGAGTGCACAGGCGACTTATCAGCGTTGCGTGCAGAACTGTCTTCATAACCAGATTGGGCGCAATGTTCATGCCTATGTGGATGATATTGTGGTTAAGTCCAGGGAGAAGGAAACCTTGATAGATGATCTAAGGGAAACCTTTGATAATCTCCGGGTCTACAAGATGATGGTTAACCCGGCCAAGTGTGTTTTTGGTGTTCCTGCAGGCAAGCTCTTGGGTTTCCTGGTTTCTAACAGAGGCATTGAAGCTAACCCGGAAAAACCAAGGCAATCACCTCTCTGGCTAAGCCGGCGTGTCTAAACGACGTCCAGCGTCTAGCAGGCCGCATTGCTGCTTTGAGCCGGTTTATAAGCCGCTTGGGTGAAAAGGCCATGCCACTGTACCAGTTGATGAAGAAAACTGATGACTTTGTCTGGAATGATGCTGCTAATAATGCTTTTGAGGATTTGAAGAGACAGCTGGCGGAGCCCCCAGTCCTTGCTGCTCCGGTTGAGAAGGAGCCTTTATTACTGTATGTAGCTGCTAACACACGAGCCGTCAGTGTGGCTGTGGTGGTGGAGCGCAAGGAAGAGGGTAAGGAGCATCCGGTTCAGTGGCCGGTTTATTACGTCAGTGAAGTGCTCATCGAGTCCAAACAGCGGTATCCACATTGGCAGAAGCTTGTTTATGGTGTGTTCATGGCAAGCCGGAAGCTTAAGCATTATTTCCAGGGTCACCCTATCACTGTGGTTAGTTCTTCTCCCCTTGGAGATATCATCCAAAACAGAGAAGCCACAGGAAGAGTGGCTAAGTGGGCTATAGAGCTCGGGCCTCATGGTCTAAATACGTACCACGCACTGTTGTTAAATCTCAAGCTTTGGTGGATTTCATCAACGATTGGACGGAGCTACAAGTGCCCGAGGAAAAGCCGGATAATACATATTGGACTATTCACTTCGATGGGTCCAGGCAATTGGAGGGCTCGGGGGCTGGAGTTGTATTGGCTTCCCCTAAAGGTGACAAGTTTCATTATGTGCTACGGTTGATGTTTCCTTGCACTAACAATGCGGCTGAGTACGAGGCCTTGCTCCATGGTCTTCGGATGGCTAAGGAGATGAGCTTGAGCCGGGTAAGGTGCTTCGGCGACTCAGACTTAGTGGCTCAACAAGTATCAGGCAAGTGGGATTCCAAGGACCCTCTCATGGCGGCTTATCGCCGTGAAGTTGATGCCATTGCTGGACACTTTCAGGGTTACCAAGTAGAGCACATCGATCGCAGGAAGAACGAGGCGGCTGATGCATTAAGCCGGCTGGGCTCAGCGAAAACCGGTGCCGCCTAATACTTTCCTGGACATCTTGCATAACCCTTCTGTTAAGGTACCTACAGAGGAAGATTTGGCTGTCCCTGACCCGGAGGCACAGTTGGTGGCGGCTCTCCACATCACCCCGGACTGGACGGTGCCATACTTGGCTTACATGACCCGGGGAGATTTGCCTGAGGATGAAACTTTGGCCAGACAAATAACCCGGCGGTCTAAGTCAATGGTTGTTATCAATGGTGAGCTGCATCGCCGCAGTGTTACGGGAGCATTCCAGCGTTGTGTTTCCCCTGAGGAGGGTCAAGAAATCTTGCGTGAGATTCACGAAGGGGATTGTGGCCATCATGCCGGCTCAAAATCCCTTGTGGCCAAGGCTTTTCGTCATGGTTTTTATTGGCTGATGGCTCATGCTGATGCGGAGGACTTGGTCAGTAAATGTGATGGTTGCCAGAGGTTCTCGCGACGGTCTCATGTGTCGGCTCAGGAGCTGAGGATGATTCCAATTACTTGGCCATTTGCGGTCTGGGGGCTTGACATGGTTGGGCCTTTTAAAAGGTCCAAGGATAAAAAGACCCACCTCTTGGTGGCAGTTGACAAGATCACAAAGTGGGTTGAAGCAGAGCCAGTTAGTAAGTGTGACGCAGCCACGGCAGTTCAGTTCATGAAAAGGGTGATATTTCACTTTGGCTTTCCACACAGCATTATAACTGACAATGGCACCAATCTATCTAAGGGCGCTATGGAGGAGTTTTGTCAACGAGAGCATATTTGACTTGATGTTTCATCAGTGGCTCATCCTCAATCCAATGGTCAAGCTGAGAGAGCTAATCAGGAGATCTTGAAGGGCATTAAGCCCCGGCTTTTAGTCCCTTTGCAACGGACGCCGGGTTGTTGGGCGGAGGAGTTACCCTCCGTGTTATGGAGCATCAATACTACTCCTAACAGGTCTACGGGTTACACGCCTTTCTTCATGGTTTATGGAGCGGAAGCAGTCCTCCCCAGTGACATCCGTCATGACTCACCTCGAGTGGCGGCTTATATTGAGGCGGATAATGAACAGGCGCGCCAAGATGCTCTTGACTTGTTGGACGAGCAGCGTGACGTGGCAGCAGCTCACTCAGCAATTTACCAACAAGACCTGCGCCGTTATCACAGTCGCCGGGTTAAGTCCCGGGTCTTCCAGGAAGGTGATCTGGTGCTCCGGCTCATCCAAGATCAAACAGATGCACATAAGCTATCCCCGCCTTGGGAAGGACCCTTTGTGGTCAGCAAGAACTTGCACAACGGGTCATACTACCTTATTGACGTTCGGGAGCATAAAGATTCACGCAAGTCGGAAGAGGAAACCCGTCGGCCGTGGAATATAGCTCAGCTTCGGCCTTATTACACTTGAGCCGCCGGCTCTCATGATGTACATATCTCTATAGTCATGTATATATTATGTTAAATAATAAAGCAGGACCTCTGTGCTTTTCTCCTCCAAAGGTAAACGTATTATTTCCATTACACCATCAAATGGTCACTTGGAGGTGGATCCGGCTTATGATCGTATTCGAATCTAGCCGTAAACAATATAGTCACTTGGGGGCTTCCTGTTCAAACATAGGTCGTATTCGAACCAAAGAGAACATAGCTGTCGATACCCATTTGATTGGCAAAGTGCCGAGCTCATTGGGGAGTTTTCTTTGATCATATTTGAATCATAGCTCAACCCCCTTTGGGAACCGACGTGGATCGTATTCGAATCAGCGTCGTTAAACAACTCTTAAGGTCATTTGGGGGCTTCCTGTTCAAACATGGGTCGTATTCGAACCAAAGAGAACATAGCTGTCGGTACCCTCTTGATCGGCATCGCCAAAGCCACTGGGGGCTATATGATCGCATTCGAATCTTAGCTTAACCCCTTTGGATGGTTCTCTGGTCGTATTCGAACCGGGAGCCCCTAAGTTTTGATCTTCTGACTTACAACAAGTTCTTTCGGTCACATCAGCAGTTTTTTGGTTCCGCCGGTTTAACTTTGGTAACACGCAATAAGCCTTATCGATACTGGTGAACCGGCGTTGAGATTTTAAACATACTATTCGGGTTACATGAACCGGAAGTATGATTGAAGGCTTGTAAGTATGCTGTTATGGTTACATCAAAGATATAATTGAGGGCCAGTCTTTGGTGACTTTGTTCATATTCCGGGTTATATATATATGGTTTATGATTCTCAGTACGGTAAGCCGCCCAGAGACTTGTGACTTGTTTTCTATGCAGGATGGTTCAATACAGCTATTCGAGCTTAAGGAAAATAACTGATCAATTATAACCCGGAGGAATAAGAAGAAGCAGTTTGAATGGAGCTAAGCATTCAACACGTACATGATGGCACGACAAAATTAAGTATTTGTCCTACTCTATTACAAGACTCCCAGAGTCCAAAAGATGAGGCATTGTTTTAAGATGTAGTCATGAGCCGCCTACAAGTCAAGATGCTTGCTGAGTTGAAGCTTCCGGCTCATCCCTCTCCGCTCCTCCGGCTGTTCCCATGACCTGGAAGGTTGACGATTTCCAGTCAATGCCGCTCAAAGCTTCAAATTGAGCCTCCTCGTCAATTAACCCGGCCGGGTCAATTGCTGGGGCAAAGGTGTGCTTACGAGTCGGCGGGACCAAGCTGATGGCTTCATAACGCGGAGTGGGGATCCTCTGATTCTCTGCGTCGTAGCCCGGCTGGTACTTGGTAAGGTCGGTGTCATTCCCAATCAGGGTGGCCACCGGGCGCACGATCTTCACATAGGCAGCAAAGTCTTTTTGGTCGAAGGGGGTGCCGTCTTCCTTCAGGCTGGGGTATCCAAGTGCAATGTCAGTCGGGTCTAGCTCTGGAAGGAAAGCCTTGGCCCGGCTCAGTGCAGCTATGGCTCCGGCTCTTGCAGAGGCCCGTCGCAGCTCTTGGAAACGCTGAGGAAGAACGGCAAGCCGCCGAAGTACGTCCGCCAGGTGAGTCGGAACCTCATTAGACAGGGCCACAACGGCCAAGGCGCGTTGTGACCCGGTGTAGAGTTGCTCCACCAAGGTGTACACGGCCTTCAGCTTGGTCAGCACGTTCTGATTGAGGTTGGCGCTTCTGGGACCTGCTTAACAAAGTAAGATAAGCCGCTAGCAATGATGGGAATTATGAGACATAAAGACTATAAACTTGTTGAAAGCCTGTAGAATGACTTACCGAAGATTGCGGCGACCATCTGTGACACATGGCGTTTTAAGCCGGAGAGTTCGGCGGTTCTCTCCGTCAGAGCCGCCTCCGCCTGTTCGGCCCGGCTGACCAGAGCAGCCTTCTCTTCGGCCCAAGCTTTCCTTTCGGTTTCAAACTTCTTCTTCAGCTTCTCTTGAGCAGCAACACTGGACTCAAATTTAGCGTTGGCCTTCTGGGTCTCAGTTTCCTGAGTCTTCAGGCGGTTCTTCAGCTCAGAGATATCAGCTTCAAATTTCTTGCAAGCAGCCTGTGCAATTTCCGGGTTATAGTATGAATAACTATTATACAACTTTAAAGTCCCAAGCACTTTCCAAGCAAAGACACTTGGCACTTGGGGGCTAATGTATGCTGAAAGGTTCTATCTACAAATTGCCGGTTCATGAAAGTAAGCCAGAAGTTAAGTCTACAACATATTCTATCATAAGTAGTAGACTTGGGGGCTAGTATGGTAAAGATGACTATGCAGTAAGCAAGAGAGTGGTACCTCAGATTTCTGCTGTATCTGTTTCACCATGTCGATCTCCAGGTCCCGGCTGTTGTGCACCTGATTGACATAGCCGGAGATGATATCTCCAATGCTCAGGTTAGCGTAGTTGGTGATGTCTAGCTTGGCCCTGCGGCGCTCTAGCAACTCTTCCTTGGCAGAGCACTTAGCCAGCGTAGTGGGTCTCCCCGGCTCGACAAATTCCGTCCGGGTGATTACCACGTCCGGGTCATCGGTCGGCTGAGCTGGGCTGGAGATCTCCGGGTTAGCAGAAGTCTCTGTGATTGGCTCGTCGGTTGGAGCGGTGGCTTCAGGAGCAGAGGCTGGCGGTTCTTGAGCTGAAACCTCCGGCTCAGTCAAGACCGGCTCTTCGACCGGTTTATTCCTCTTCGCCCTCTTGCTGAGCTTTGCCTGGGCACTGAAAGGACAAAAGGTTAGTACAGAAGCATGAGTAAAGATAAGTGCAACATAAGATGATCATTGTTACCCGGGTGCGGTCTTGAAAGCCGGCAGGTTAGATTGCATAGAATCACCAGAGGAAGGTGAAGTTTCCTGATAATTTGAATCAGAAGAATTGAGCGGTTGACGAGTAACACCCGCCAAAGGGTGAAAGGATATAAGTTGGAGATAACCTCGGTCCGGCGCTTCCTCGATGCTTCAGGTAAGCCGGAGGAGAGGTCTGCATCCTTGTTGGTCTGGGTGTGCCGCCGGTTCTCATGAATCCGTTGCTTCAAAAGAAATTGAGGATCTTGATAAGCTAAAGGATGTGAAAATTTTACTTTCCGGGTCACTCTTCGGACTTTCGGCCTTGGCAAGGGCTCCGACTCGGAGGAAAGTATAGTTACCTCTTCAGTCACCGGGTTACTTGCTCCGGTATCATCCTGCGAATAATCAAGTCAGTGAGATAGTTAAAAACAGATGAAAAGCATAATAAGAGCCTGAGGAATCAAGGGTTACCTCTGACTCGGAGCTATCGCTTAGCTGAAGCAGATCTGAGGCAGTAGGTCTGCTTCCCTTCTTGCGAGGGGCGGCTCTCCTGGCGGCTTTCTTAGCCTTCCTGGCTTTTTTGGCTGCCTCATGGTCATATTTGACCTTCCAGAACTTGTCATTAGCCTGAAACATACAACAAAGATTTCTTAAAGTTCAGATGGAAACTATTCAAAGGAAAACCAAGGTGTTCAGGTCAGTGGCTTACCGCCGGAGCCGGGTTAGCTTGGCAGAAGGGGTTCAAGCCGGTCCTCCCACAGTCGGCTAAGCTCTCATTCAGGAGAGACTTGGTCATGTCGTCCACAACGTCCTCAGGAAGATCATTGGGGCTGTGCCGCAGAGGGTCATCCTTCCGGCCCGTGTAAGCACACATTAAGCCGGGGCGGCGGCCCAAAGGGATCACCCGCCAGGAGATCCAAACCCGGACCAGATCAATGCCGTTGAGACCGTTTCCCAGGAGAGCCTTGATCTTATTGATGGTGGGGATCAGAGGTTGACGCTCCGCCTGAGATAGTTTGTCTGGCAGAGGGTGATTTGGCTCCAGACGCAGGGCACGAAAGCCGGGCAGAGGGCTCTCGTCAGCCGGAGAAGTGTCCTGGCAGTAGAACCACGTCTGGTTCCAGTCCTTTGGATAGCTTGGCGGTTCAGCGTAAGGAAAAAGGCAATCTCTCCGTCGTTGAATGGAGATTCCACCAAGTTCCAAGCTCGGCCCATTAGCGCACTCATTCTGGCGGTTCAGATAGAACAGCTCCCTAAAAAGCAGTAGGCTGGGCTCTTCTCCAAGATAGACTTCGCAGAATACTTGGAAGTTGCATATATTTGACACGGAATTGGGTCAAATGTCTTGTGGCCGCAGATCAAAGAAGTTCAGAACCTCTCTAAAGAATTTTGAGCCGGGCGGTGCGAAACCCCGGCTCATGTGATCAGCAAATATCACCACCTCACCATCTCTAGGTTGAGGTCTCTCCTCCGACGGGTCAGGGGCATGATAAGACATGATTTCCTTCTTGGGCAAGTAACCCGTCTTTACGAAATCAGCTAAAGTGTCGTCGGTGACATTGGATCTCATCCAGTTGCACGTGATGGGTGCCTTGGGGGCTTTGGGAGGCATTGTGAAAGATGAAGCCTATGACAAAAGGAAAATGTCCGGTTCAATTATAAGCCGGCAGACGTCTACAGTTTAATACTCAAATGGCGGCTTATGAGAGGGGCCTAATGACATATGGTTAAGTGCATCGGGTTATCTAAGCCGCTGAAGGTATCGTGAGTAATTCAAATTGTCTACAGCTTTATCATTAAATGAGCCGGAAAGTTTACGGCGCGCGGTTTCTTTTAAGCCGGAAATGTGAGCCGCCATATCTCAGCAGATGCAATTTTTGACTAAGTATGGCGAAAACAAGTTTCACAGATCGCAGTAATTATTTTGGATCAAAACGGTCGGCTAAAGAGAAAATTTTCTAGACCTAGAACTGATGCAGAAGAAGTTCATGGATTCAGAGTGGGATCTTATTTCAAACAAAGGGGATCTACTAGTGGAAAAATGGAAGTGCAACAACTACCGCAGGAGCTCTGTACTACTCTTGGATCAAACAAACTACAGTAGAAGAACTACAGAGGATTCGAGAAGAACAGCGAAGAACAGAGGAAGAACAGTGGAACCCTAATGCGGATCTACGGTGGAGAGGTGCAGGGACTTACAGGTGCGGAGTTACGGCGGGGGTTCGTCGCGTTTCTCTAGTCACGTCAGGTTGATGCAGCGGCCTGAGTTGGTGAAGACGAGGAAACCCGCGGCGGCGGCGGCGGAGCTCGGGCGGCAGCACAGTGGCGAGAGGAGGACGAAGATGGAGGCGACGAGTGACTGGAGGCTCATGGGCCGGGCTATTTATAAGGTGAGGCTCATAAGTGGGCGCGAGAAATGAGGAGGCCACGGCGTGGTTATCTCGCCATAAAAACGCCTCGATTTTTGGGACGGCAATTAAAGATAAGATCCGTTGCGGATATGGTGGAGTAAAAAATGGACTTAATGGAAGATGACGTCATGGCGGGTTACCAGGAATCCAGAAGATGACGTCACGGCGGGTTATAACTTTCACACGACCATAAGCCGGAAGATCTTTTCTCTCAAAAAGAATTGAAGATTGACATGAACCGGTTCAAATCAATCTGGGGCCTAATGTTGAGGATGTAACCCTTAGAGTCACCCGCCAGGAGGGGCCGGGTTACTCATAATGGTCATCACGCGAAGCCCAGTACCGAGCTTGAAGACGGCGGGTCAATGATGGGCCTAAGACCCGGGGATGGCTTAAGGCCCGTAGTGATAAACCGCTGTATGGCAAGACTTGTAGTGTAAGGCAAGAATAGTTGAGAGTCCGAGCCGGACACTCTTATGAGCCGACCGGGACTCTGAGAGCCGCTGGGCGTCAACCTCTCTATATAGGGGGACGACCCGGCGGCGGTTTAGGGACAAGTAAGATCTCGTCGAGAGCCAGGCATAGCAATTAAGCTCCCTGGTCATCGAAACCCTAATCAATACCACTTCAACTGGACGTAGGTTTTTACCTTCACCGTAAGGGGCCAAACCAGTATAACCCTCGTGTTCCTTGTCCCGTTTAACCCCTTTAAGCTTCCTAGCTGCGATGGCTCCACGACTAAGTCCTAGCTCGAGGACATCTGCCGTGACAATTCCACGACAGAGCGTGAGAAATTCACGCTGCTTAACCTTCATAATTCCAGTAGGAATATGATATTTCCAGAACTGATCCTTGAATTTTGCCTAGGTGATTTCTTCATCAGCAGGCCACATGTCTTTTGCGTTTTCTCACCATATGGCAGCAGCGCCTTCAAGATAATGGGTTGCAAATGGAAATTTATCATCCTCTTCAGTACGAGCAATCTCGAGCTTCCTGTCAATGGTTCGCAACCAATCATCTGCATCCAAGGGATCAATTGTTGGAAATATGCCCTAGAGGCAATAATAAATTGGTTATTATTATATTTCCTTGTTCATGATAATCGTTTATTATCCATGCTAGAATTGTATTGATAGGAAACTCAGATACATGTGTGGATACATAGACAACACCATGTCCCTAGTAAGCCTCTAGTTGACTAGCTCGTTGATCAATAGATGGTTACGGTTTCCTGACCATGGACATTGGATGTCGTTGATAACGGGATCACATCATTAGGAGAATGATGTGATGGACAAGACCCATTCCTAAGCCTAGCACAAGATCGTGTAGTTCGTTTGCTCAGAGCTTTTCTAATGTCAAGTATCAGTTCCTTAGACCATGAGATTGTGCAACTCCCGGATACCGTAGGAATGCTTTGGGTGTACCAAACGTCACAACGTAACTGGGTGGCTATAAAGGTGCACTATAGGTATCTCCGAAAGTGTCTGTTGGGTTGGCACGAATCGAGACTGGGATTTGTCACTCCGTGTAAACGGAGAGGTATCTCTGGGCCCACTCGGTAGGACATCATCATAATGTGCACAATGTGACCAAGGAGTTGATCACGGGATGATGTGAGTTACGGAACGAGTAAAGAGACTTGCCGGTAACGAGATTGAACAAGGTATCGGGATACCAACGATCGAATCTCGGGCAAGTAACATACCGATAGACAAAGGGAATTGTATACGGGATTGATTGAATCCCCGACATCGTGGTTCATCCGATGAGATCATCGTGGAACATGTGGGAGCCAACATGGGTATCCAGATCCCGTTGTTGGTTATTGACCGGAGAACGTCTCGGTCATGTCTGCATGGTTCCCGAACCCGTAGGGTCTACACACTTAAGGTTCGATGACGCTAGGGTTATAGGGAAAGTATGTATGTGGCTACCGAATGTTGTTCGGAGTCCCGGATGAGATCCCGGACGTCACGAGGAGTTCCGGAATGGTCCGGAGGTAAAGATTTATATATGGGAAGTCCTGTTTTGGTCACCGGAAAAGTTTCGGGTGATATCGGTAATGTACCGGGACCACCGGGAGGGTCCCGGGGGTCCACCAAGTGGGGCCACCAGCCCCAGAAGGCTGCGTGGGCCAAGTGTGGGAGGGGACTAGCCCCAGGTGGGCTGGTGCGCCCCCCCACCAAGTCCCAAGGCGCATGGGAGAGTGGGAGGGGGCAAACCCTTGGTCCAGATGGGCCTTAAGGCCCACCCTAGTGGCGCCCCCCCCCCTCTCATCCCCTTGGCCGCCCCCTTGGATGGGATCTAGGGCTGGCTGCCACCCCTTGGGGTGGAAACCCTAGAGGGGGCGCAGCCCCCTCCCCCCTATATAGTTGAGGTTTGGGGCTGCCCAAGACACGAGAACGTCTCTCTTTCGGCGCAGCCATACCCCTCTCCCTCCTCCTCCTCTCCCGCGGTGCTTGGCGAAGCCCTGCGGGATTGCCACGCTCCTCCATCACCACCACGCCGTCGTGCTGCTGCTGGATGGAGTCTTCCTCAACCTCTCCCTCTCACCTTGCTGGATCAAGGCGTGGGAGACGTCACCGGGCTGCACGTGTGTTGAACGCGGAGGCACCGTTCTTCGGTGCTTATATCGGAATCAACCGCGATCTGAATCGCTACGAGTACGACTCCTTCATCCGCGTTCTTGCAACGCTTCCGCATCGCGATCTATAATGGTATGTAGATGCACTCCCCTTCCCCTCGTTGCTAGATTACTCCATAGATTGATCTTGGTGATGCGTAGAAAATTTTGAATTTCTGCTACGTTCCCCAACATCAATAACCTGACTGAAACTGGGAGGCTTGGTTCTCTGAAAATCTGACAGCTTGGAGTCATGACCGTTCTGATTTCCATTTTGTCCAACCACAGCTTGCACACTCCTTAATATTTCAATCAGATCATTATTCCTTCTTTCCTCAAACATACGCAGAATTTGCTCTGTGGAGGGCGGATTTGGCGGTGGAGGCGGTGGTGGAACGTACAGCTCGGGGGAGTGCCCTGCCTGTCGTGCGGAACGACGAACAGGAGTATCCACATGAGCGTCGCTACTGCTGCCTCCCCGCGTCATCCTATTGTGGATTTTCCCCAAGACAACGCAACCGAGATGAGAAACATCCAAAAATAAATTGGGGGAAAAGCCAGCAACAAATCCCGAGAGAAAACAAAATAACGAAGAAAATACGACGAATAAAATAGAGTTCCAACATAATTATACATAGACTCATACATGAAAGATAAACATCATGTCAGGTTCAACTACTCTCATACAGGAAACGGAACATCATGACTCGTACGACTACATCCGTACATCATCCTGAGAACTGCGGATACTCAGAAGCTCTACTACTCTGCTGGTGCTGCGGGGTCCTCTCCTGAAGCGGACTCGGATCCTGAACTGACGAGGTTAACTGAAACCTCCGGGTTAAAGGTAACTCGATGACGCTGCCTCGAGGGCTCTCCCTCCGGGGCAGGTGCAGGGTGAAGCATCGGGGCTACAGGAGTAGTGAGAAGTGAAACCCACTCAGCAGGAGCACTGAGAGGATTCACGGTCGAGGTGCCCAAGCTACTCGGAGGAGTAACCGGTGAAATAGGGGAACTAGAACTGGATGGAATATAAGGAGTAAATCCCGTAGAGGATGGAGCAGTGACAGATCTAGTAGAGGCTAAAGCAGTACGAGCACAAGTCAGCTCTTGAGCCAACTCGTGGATCATAAGATAGCTAGCAGTGATATAACGGGAAAGGTGGCTAGCAACACTATCAGACTCCGGATCAATGATAGGGAAATGGACACGACCATTGTCGTGCAGAGAGGGATAGTAGTAGAAACCTGGGTGGTTCTGCATCCGGACCACGTTATAACGAAGCTCGACAAGGACCTCGAATGTAGCAAACTGGACAGCCTGAGAAGCGATAGAAGCAAAACCGCTCCGGGAGGTACGAGTGTAAGTGCTGGAATCGGAACTGGTGCGCAGAGTAACCACTGCGTGATACTCATACACTGAGTCTGCTAGACGCTCCCGGTGCACACGATAGACTGGGTCGTCACCGAGGGGGTACAGCCAACGCCACATGTTACGAAGGAGATGCGGCGGCGTGTACAGCATCAGCTGCAACTGGCATGGATACGGCACTGGAGCCACCTACACTCACAACCATTAGCAGGTTAGCATAAAAATAAAACGAGTGCATACAATGCAACAACCAGCTACAAATGCTACCGACACTCAACTTAAACTCGTAACTAACATGCGGTTAACACGTCGTAGTCTAGCATGGCCTACAGTCAGCGCGGCTCTAATACCAAGTGTTGTGGCTCCCCGGCTCAGAGCAACCGGTTTACCATGCATTGCCAGCCCAGAGACCATGTCTTCTGGCAACACACAACATCTTGGTACAGAAAACAACCGCTTTATTGATGCTAGCGGATCATAGTTTATATTACAACAGGTGGCGAGGCCAAGCGGCACACACGGTGCAGCTGAACAATATGTACATTATTTAGTGAACATAAAGGGGCCTCGATCATAACAACTACGTGGCAGCGGAACAACGTCGTAGCAGAACTCCATAGCACAGGGACACTGATGTGGACACGATCTAGACTCGGACAGCACTCCTTTCCAACGAGACTTTCCTGAAAGCTGCCATGACACGCCAAGTCAGTACATTGAATGTACTTGCAAGCTCACAACAAACATAAACATAATGACAAACAATATCATGATACTTAACCAATTAGCAATGCAACAACATATCATAAATGCTGTGATCATGATCTCGTGATAAAATTCCCTCGGACTTGCTTACCAACGGTGATCGCTCTCGGATCACAAACGGACCAACCTCGTGGTCTTGGATCAGGTTACCTTGTAACCAAACGGTGATCTTTCCGCGATCACAACCATGACCAACACTTGGTCTCAAACGGTGATCTTTCCGGCGATCACAACCATGATCAACACTTGGTCTCCAACATCAAAATGGTTTACCCCCCATCATCTTCTCAAGAGTGCGACGTTCATAACTTAGTGTGCAAGATTAATTTAAACGTTGACCCATGGTGTGACCTACTTTCGAGCGTGTCCGTAACCGTGGACTCGGCTATTGATAGATTTAATACACTCTACAGAGGTAGCGCACTGTACCCACAACACGGAACCCATGGCCTCGCACTCCCATTCGGGTGGACCAACGGCATTCCGACGAAACCCCTCCATTGCCATGACACTCTCTCGGCCACTCCGACTCACTCCCCACTGGGCTAGTCCTGGGTGGCCCCGTGTCTACCAAAGACACCAACGGCCACCGTCGTGGCAAAACATAAACGGTCCCAAACGGGGACAAGGTACCATAACATCAACAACGGGCACACAAGGTTATGTCTGCTTACCGGGCCAGGGTACCGCACGCCCATAACCTTCCCTCGTTGGAGGCACCGACCAGAGGCATGACAACGGACCGAATAAAGGCCTTCCCATAAAGGCAAATGTGGTTGCACTGGGAAAACTTGCTTCAGTGGCACCATGACCCGGTCAACGATATATTCAAGTTGAGTTATTAGCAGGTTCAACTTAACGTGAAAGTAACCGGTGTCATAACATGCCATGAAAGTGCAACACAAATATATGTATCATATATCATCGGAAATAACTGGGTCAACTATATCCACACTAAGCATAGACATCAACAACTCATAACACTTCCCTGGTTATGATTAATCATCACTTTAAATAGAATCTTTACTAAGCAAAGTTATCATTTTTCTCCTCCAAGAAAATAACTCAAAATAATTACTTATATCCATAATCATATTACTTCTTCATAACAAATATTACTGCTAGTTACTTAACCAACTTAGTTAGCTTCACACTTTCTGTAAACTAAGCATATCAACTTAAACAAGCAACCAATCAGAATATAAATAATATACTAGTGATTTAAATGCATGGATTAAATCATTAATGCAAGTTGAAAAATCACAAATATTGTAATGGCACCATGAAAATGTTGTTGTGGCTTGCCTTAGTGCAGATGAGGTTCACAATCCTCCTGGTGATCCTCAAGACAACCTTCACTTTCTGAAAATAATTATAAACACCAAAAGAAAACATCAAGAACCCTTCTGAAATTCACCAAAAAATCTAGACAGCAGAGAAAAATCTCATTTTTGGTGAGCTGCTAGATTTATTCATAAAGAACACAATGCAAAAAGAATCAATTCATTTGGACTTATGGTTAAAAAAATTGGCTGCTTGATGCTCTCTGGATAGAATTAAATTTGAATTTAAATAAAACGGAACTAAGGGGGGTGACGTCGAAGGCGTAAACCTCGCGGGCGCCACCACTCGTACCACTTCATGCGCGTACAGAGTGGCTGACTAGCAGGCCCCGCTAGTCAGGTGAGAGGGAGGGGGAGAGGGAAACAGAGGACGGTGCGGCTTCGCTAGAGCACACGCCGGCGAGGAGGGCTTCATGCCCGAACTAGAGGGAGGGATCGAAAGAGGAGACGGAGGCGCACCTGCCCGTACCCGTAGGTTAGCTAGGGGTGGTCGGACGGCGTCGGAAACGACCTCTCCAACGGCGACAGGAAGCAGAGGTCGCCGGAGTTGAAGACGACGGCGACTAGAGGCGACACCAGGGGCTCCAACCGGCCGGAACGGCACCACCGAAGCACGACGGAGGCCCTGGAAGGGTGGCCCAAGCCTGGGAGGGGCTGGAGCTGCGGAGACAACCCGAGGAGATCGCCGGCGAGCTCGAGCTCGGGGACGGCGGCCCGCGGCCTGCCCGGCCGGGCTACAACTTTCTACAAGATCGTGGAGTGTGTGTGAGGAGTGGAAGATGCTCGAGGAGGCTGGGGAGGGCTCTATTTATAGCCGAGCGACAAGAGGGGATCGGGCTCCGCCGGAGGACACCTGGACACGGCGCCCGGCGACGAACAGTGTTAGTAAGTAAGGGGGAAGGCGACGCAGCTACGCGGGAACTGTGGGCGAGTGGAGACGAGCACAGGGGCGAGAGGGTGACGACAAACACAGTGCGCATCGCATTGTTGTGTTGGCCGGACCGCACCCGTGCTCGCTGCGACGAGCTCCGGCGTCGGTGAGCGCCAGGAGGGAGTTAAGAAGGTCGGGACGAAGATCATGGCAAAGTTTGGCAAGGCTTGGCAGTCGGTGAAGCAAGCACGCGCGCAACAGAGCGCTCGGCGGCACTCAGAGCGCGGCGACATGCAGGTTGGCATCATGCACACGCGTGGTCACCGCGTGAACTCTGACCTGAGGCCGACCTAAGCCCAAACGTCATGTCTGGCGTGTATTTCGTGGTAGATTGAAAGGTTACCATGCTTTGGTTTGAGCTCAGACGCATTAGAATGGATTTCAACTTCCTGGTAAGTTTCTGGTCAGTAACTTTGAGAGCTTACTGTGGTCAAACTACTGAGAGTTGGGAGCTGGGCATTGGAGGTTAGCAATCATCTACTAAGGTGATGATGCACAAGAAAAATCAGCCACAATAGAGCAAGTAAAATGGTAGTTGCTGTAGAACCTGCCATTTCTATCCAGAACAGAAAATGTTTTCTATAGCAAAAATATTCCAAAAAGTGATGAAATATTTTTGCTTAGGAAGGTGCCCTAGGGTTCAATGAATATTTGGGAAGTTTCTCAGATTTTTGTGGGCAAGAAAAATTGGGGTTGCTTTGGAGCACATTGAGCTAGCTAGGGTTTTAGAGAGGGAAATGAATATTTTCCTTTAAGAAAAATATTAAAAATATTATTTTGAGGTGAACCAGAGAGGAAATGATAGTTAGAGAGGGAAATGAAGCACTTGGGTGAAAGTCAAGGGGTACCCAAGTGTTTAAGTTCATCTGAAAAGATTCAAAACTCCAAATTTCAAAACCAAACCAACTGAAAATCAGACAAAGAGAAGAGGGCAAAAACCAGGCTGTCACACGCATCTTCGGTTATGCACATTCTGATGGAATGCGCTGATCACGGCGGCAGGATGAACATCTGGGATGTTGTATTGCACTCGGCTGAACCTCTGTATGTACTTGCGCAGGTTTTCACCTTCCTTCTGGGGAATGATATGCAAATCACTCGCCTGGCCATGAGCTTGGTGGCCTCCAGTGAAGGCACCAACAAACTCATGACACAGATCCGACCAAGAAGAAATGGAATCCGCCGGCAAGTGCATCAACCAAGACATGACATTGGGTTTCAGGGCCAACGGGAAATAATTGGAAAGCACCTTGTCGTCACGAGCTCCAGCGGCTTGCATCGCGATGGTGTAGATGCTGAGGAACTCTGATGGATGGGTCTTGCCGTTGTACTTCTCGCCGATGTCAGGCTTGAACGTGCGGTGGGACGGCCACTGGAACTGCCGCAGCTCACGGGTAAAGGCTGGGCAACCCACCTCGTAAGGTAGGCCGCCAGAGCCTCCCGGTGCTGGGTGGTCCATAGTGGGCCCCGCCCACTTATCTGACTGGTGGCGTGTATCGTGCCGGCGCTCGATGGTGGTTCGAGCATCCTCATGGGCTCGCTCTCGAAGAACTTGGCGCTGGTCGCGGTGGGTCCGTTGGTCAGACGACGCTATGGAAATGTTATCGCAAGCGTCATCACGACGGATCGACACCCGCGGTGGCTGGCGTGGAGGAGGAGAGTGCACCGTGGCTGCAGCACCCCCGACCCCTCCATCGCTGGCGTGTGGTGGTTCGATGGAGCGCCGGCCTAAGGGCCCCGCTGGCCGTGGCTCGTCTTTGTTGGCGACGCCGACGGGGCTCCGGATGGTGGCTCTCCACTCGTCGAGCTTTTCCGCAGCAGGAGGGGAGTCGAGGAGCAACTGCACGCGCGCCAAAGCTTCTGCCGGCGTGGGCGGCGGCGAAAGCTGCGTGGACCGTGACACGCTCCGACTCCTAACCATGTTAGAAGGAGCTCCATCACGGCACTGCGGCTGCACGCCATTTTCGCCAGCGCTTCGACGGGCATGTTGGCCTCCTCCATCCCGTGAATGATGCACATGACTCTTCCCACGGCGGCGTCCGGGGTCACCAGCGTGGTGACCCTGCTCGTCGCGCACACCCTAGGAAGAGCGGGTCATGGGCGCCGGCGTAGGTGTCTTGGAGGTCGCCCCGCCGCCTGTGGGTGGCACGGCGCCACCCTTGGAGGGCCCCGCGCCGCCTGCGGGGGGGAGGCAGCTCCGTCTTTGGATCTGGCGGCGTTCGGCCTGTGGTCTCGCGCACGAACGACGCCGCTCGCCAGGCTCTGACTGCCAGAGCGATGTTGGTGTTCGCGGGCCGCGCCTCGGGTTCTGTCCGCGACTGCCCCGCTGCTCGCCCGCACCGGTACA
Source organism: Triticum aestivum (assembly GCF_018294505.1). NCBI lineage: Eukaryota > Viridiplantae > Streptophyta > Magnoliopsida > Poales > Poaceae > Triticum > Triticum aestivum. The sequence continues at coordinate 58,549,086 of NC_057808.1, read as the reverse complement.
GGCCGTCCAGCTCCGGATGAACTGATCACCGTGATCGTCTTCTTTTTGGGAGCCATGGCGATGAAGGACTGCTAGGCTAACTGCTAGACCGGATTTTCACAACTGCACCTCCCCTACCTGGCGCGCCAAAGATGTCGGGAGAAATTGACACCTATGGAATCACTGGGATCCCTTCTACGGTTGGCGGGCGCGAGGTTGTGCAAAGAGCGGGTCTGACAGGAAGCACACAGATCGTTTACCCAAGTTCGGGCCGCGAAGATGCGTAATACCCGACTCCTGCTTTGGTGGATTATTTGAGTGTTCTTGTGTTCTTGAGCTAGCTACGGGGTGTGACTTTCCCAAAAGATCTGAATCCTTCTCCTGGTCACCTCGGTCCTCCTTTTATAGACAAAAGGGGTCGCCACAGTGGCACACAGGAGGTGGAAAGGTGTACAGTGGATGAGTCTGTCCTCTGGCACCATCCGACAAACACATTTAATGCGCTGCTGACGTGCCCCTCTCGCTTTATCGGGGACGGCAAGGAAGCTCGTCCTAGCCGTCGTCGCCTCGCCTGGCTTCAACACGCGTCTGAGCTAACGAGGCGTCGTAGTGCCACGTTGGCTGGCTGCTGGGCTGGCGCGGTGGTGGAGCCTTCACGAAGATCTGCATGTCACCACGCAGGTGCTTGATGAGTCGGTCGTGGAGGCCGCTCGTCGCCACGCAGGTGCTTGCCCAGCTGGTTGAGCTGGCAGCTGCATGGGGACGGCGGTGGAGCCTTGGCAGATGCGGGCCCTGCTGCCCCGTAGGTGTCTCCGGCAAGGGCCTTGCCGGGGCCCCGGCAAGGGTCTTGCCGTGGCATCGTGGTCTTCCTCGGCAAGTGTCTTGCCGGGGGTCTCGTGGATTTCCTTGGCTAGGATCCCGCCGAGGATCGTCGTCTTCTGGTCCTCCTCTGATCTCGTATGTTTATGATCTTGACAAAGATCTGCATGCCACCACGGAGGTGCCTCCCGAGCCTTGGTTCCAATGTGGTTGTTGGCGGTGTTGGAACCCTCGGGCTCAAGGGTGGCTCGCTCTACTAGTGTTGGGCAAGCTGCCCCGGCAAGGCTCTTGCCCGGGCCGCGGAGGCCGCCCCGGCAAGGGTCTTGCCGGGGGAGTCCACCTTGCCCCTGTGCTCTTTTGTGTTTCTTTGTCTTGGCGTTGCCTCTGGTCGCCTTGTGCCTTCGACTTCCCTCCTCTGCCCTGCTTAGTGTGGCCGTGGGCGCGGCTCCGACTACCCGTGCACAAGTAAAGGGGTAAAAAGGAGAGCCCCTACTTTTGTACACCGACAAACTACATCTCCGCATCTCTATGTTTCCAATACGATAAAATAGCAAGAAACTGCTTATGCTATGTATTGACCTTTACTTGATGTGCATGAATTGTTCTTTTATGACATGCCAATGCATAGGAAGAGAGTTAGACTTTGTTGTTGCATGATATATGTTGCTTTGTGCTCAATACTAAATTACAAATCATTGTTAATTAAAATTGGCTTTGATATACTTGTTGGGGAACGTAGTAATTTCAAAAAAAATCCTACGCACACGCAAGATCATGGTGATGCATAGCAACGAGAGGGGAGAGTGTGTCCATGTACCCTCGTAGACCAAAAGCGGAAGCGTTAACACAACGCGGTTGATGTAGTCGTACGTCTTCATGATCCGACCGATCCAAGTACCGAACGTACGGCACCTCCGAGTTCAGCACACGTTCATCTCGATGACGTCCCGCGAACTCCGATCCAGCAGAGCTTCACGGGAGAGTTCCGTCAGCACGACGGCGTGTGTGATGGTGATGATGATGCTACCGACGCAGGGCTTCACCTAAGCACTGCTCCGATATGATCGAGGTGGAATATGGTGGAGGGGGGCACCGTACACGGCTAAGAGATCAAGAGATCAATTTTTGTGTCTAGAGGTGCCCCCCTGCCCCCGTATATAAAGGACCAGAGGGAGGAGGCGGCCGGCCAGGGGAGGGCGCGCCAGGGAGGAGTCCTACTCCCACCGGGAGTAGGACTCCCTCTTTTCCTAGTTGGAGTAGGAGGGGGAAAGGAAGGGAAGGAGAGAGGGGGAAGGAAAGGGGGCGCCCCCCCCCCCCCTCCTTGTCCAATTCGGACTAGAGGGGGAGGGGGCGCGCGGCCAGCCCTAGCCGCCCCTCCTCTTCTCCACTAAGGCCCATCTTGGCCCATTAAAATCCCCGGGGGGTTCTGGTAACCCCCCGGTACTCTGGTATATGTCCGAAACTTCCTGAAACCATTCCGGTGTCCGAACATAGTCGTCCAATATATCTATCTTTACTCTCGACCATTTCGAGACTCCTCGTCATGTCCATGATCACATTCGGGACTCCGAACAACCTTCGGTACATCAAAACACAAAAACTCATAATACAATCGTCACCGAAACTTTAAGCGTGCGGACCTTACGGGTTCGAGAACAATGTAGACATGACCGAGACACGTCTCCAGCCAATAACCAATAGCGGAACCTGGATGCTCATATTGGCTCCTACATATTCTACGAAGATCTTTATCGATCAAACCGCATAACAACATACGTTGTTCCCTTTGTCATCGGTATGTTACTTGCCCGAGATTCGATCGTCGGTATCTCAATACCTAGTTCAATCTCGTTACCGGCAAGTCTCTTTACTCGTTCCGTAATACATCATCTCGCAACTAACTCATTAGTTACAATGCTTGCAAGGCTTATAGTGATGTGCATTACCGAGTGGGCCCAGAGATACCTCTCCGACAATCGGAGTGACAAATCCTAATCTCGAAATACACCAACCCAACAAGTACCTTCGGAGACACCTATAGAACACCTTTATAATCACCCAGTTACGTTGTGATGTTTGGTAGCACACAAAGTGTTCCTCCGGTAAACGGGAGTTGCATAATCTCATAGTCATAGGAACATGTATAAGTCATGAAGAAAGCAATAGCAACATACTAAACGATCAAGTGCTAAGATAACTGAATGGGTCAAGTCAATCACATCATTCTCCTAATGATGTGATCCCGTTAATCAAATGAAAACTCATGTCTATGGCCAGGAAACATAACCATCTTTGATTAACGAGCTAGTCAAGTAGAGGCATACTAGTGACACTCTGTTTGTCTATGTATTCACACATGTATCATGTTTCCGGTTAATACAATTCTAGCATGAACAATAAACATTTATCATGATATAAGGAAATAAATAATAACTTTATTTTTGCCTCTAGGGCATATTTCCTTCAATCTCCCACTTGCACTAGAGTCAATAATCTAGATTACACAGTAATGATTCTAACACCCATGGAGCCTTGGTGCTGATCATGTTTTGCTCGTGGAAGAGGCTTAGTCAACGGGTCTGCAACATTCAGATCCGTATGTATCTTCCAAATCTCTATGTCTCCCACCTGGACTTGGTCCCGGATGGAATTGAAGCGTCTTTTGATGTGCTTGGTCCTCTTGTGAAATCTGGATTCCTTTGCCAAGGCAATTGCACCAGTATTGTCATAGAAGATTTTCATTGGACCCGATGCACTAGGTATGACACCTAGATCGGATATGAACTCCTTCATCTAGACTCCTTCATTTGCTACTTCTGAAGCAGCTATGTACTCCGCTTCACACGTAGATCCCGCCACGACGCTTTGTTTAGAACTGCACCAACTGACAGCTCCACCGTTCAATATAAACACGTATCCGGTTTGCGATGTAGAATCGTCCGGATCAGTGTCCATCAACGTAACCATTTACGATGAGCTCTTTGTCACCTCCATAAACGAGAAACATATCCTTAGTCCTTTTCAGGTATTTCAGGATGTTCTTGACCGCTGTCTAGTGATCCACTCCTGGATTACTTTGGTACCTCCCTACTAAACTTATAGCAAGGCACACATCAGGTCTGGTACACAGCATTGCATACATGATAGAGCCTATGGCTGAAGCATAGGGAACATCTTTCATTTTCTCTCTATCTTTTGCAGTGGTCGGGCATTGAGGCTTACTCAACTTCACACCTTGTAACACAGGCAAGAACCCTTTCTTTGCTTGATCCATTTTGAACTTCTTCAAAACTTTGTCAAGGTATGTGCTTTGTGAAAGTCCAATTAAGCGTCTTGATCTATCTCTATAGATCTTGATGCCCAATATGTAAGCAGCTTCACCGAGGTCCTTCATTGAAAAACTCTTATTCAAGTATCCTTTTATGCTATCCAGAAATTCTATATCATTTCCAATCAACAATATGTCATCCACATATAAGATTAGAAATGCTACAGAGCTCCCACTCACTTTCTTGTAAATACAAGCTTCTCCAAAAGTCTGTATAAAACCATATGCTTTGATCACACTATCAAAGCGTTTATTCCAACTCCGAGAGGCTTGCACCAGTCCATAAATGGATCGCTGGAGCTTGCACACTTTCTTAGCTCCCTTTGGATCGATAAAACCTTCAGGTTGCATCATATACAACTCTTCTTCCAGAAATCCATTCAGGAATGCAGTCTTTACATCCATTTGCCAAATTTCATAATCACAAAATGCGGGAATTGCTAACATGATTCGGACGGACTTAAGCATCGCTACGGGTGAGAAGGTCTCATCGTAGTCAATCCCTTGAACTTGTCGAAAACCTTTCGCAACAAGTCGAGGTTTATAGACAGTAACATTACCGTCAGCGTTTGTCTTCTTCTTGAAGATCCATTTATTCTCAATTGCTTGCCGATCATCAGGCAAGTCAACCAAAGTCCACACTTTGTTCTCATACATGGATCCCATATCAGATTTCATGGCCTCAAGCCATTTTGCGGAATCTGGCTCACCATTGCTTCTTCATAGTTCGTAGGTTCATCATGGTCTAGTAACATGACCTCCAGAACAGGATTACCGTACCACTCTGGTGCGGATCTCACTCTGGTTAACCTACGAGGTTCAGTAGTAACTTGATCTAAAGCTTCATGATCATCATCATTAGCTTCCTCACTAATTGGTGTAGGTGTCACAGGAACTGGTTTCTATGATGAACTACTTTCCGATAAGGGAGCAGGTACAGTTACCTCATCAAGTTCTACTTTCCTCCCACTCACTTCTTTCGAGAGAAACTCCTTCTCTAGAAAGGATCCATTTTTAGCAACGAATGTTTTGCCTTTGGATCTGTGATAGAAGGTGTACCCAACAGTTTCCTTTGGGTATCCTATGAAGACACATTTCTCCGATTTGGGTTCGAGCTTATCAGGTTGAAGCTTTTTCACATAAGCATTGCAGCCCCAAACTTTAAGAAACGACAACTTTGGTTTCTTGCCAAACCACAGTTCATAAGGTGTCGTCTCAACGGATTTTGATGGTGCCCTATTTAACGTGAATGCAGCTGTCTCTAGAGCATAACCCCAAAACGATAGCGGTAAATCAGTAAGAGACATCATAGATCGCACCATATCTAGTAAAGTACGATTACGACGTTCGGACACACCATTACACTGTGGTGTTCCGGGTGGCGTGAGTTGCAAAACTATTCCGCATTGTTTCAAATGTAGACCAAACTCGTAACTCAAATATTCTCCTCCACGATCAGATCGTAGAAACTTTATTTTCTTGTTACGATGATTTTCAACTTCACTATGAAATTCTTTGAACTTTTCAAATGTTTCAGACTTATGTTTCATTAAGTAGATATACCCATATCTGCTTAAATCATCTGTGAAGGTGAGAAAATAACGATACCCGCCGCGAGCCTCAACATTCATTGGACCACATACATCAGTATGTATGATCTCCAACAAATCAGTTGCTCGCTCCATAGTTTCGGAGAACGGCGTTTTAGTCATCTTGCCCATGAGGCACGGTTCGCAAGTACCAAGTGATTCATAATCAAGTGATTCCAAAAGTCCATCAGTATGGAGTTTCTTCATGCGCTTTACACCAATATGACCCAAACGGCAGTGCCACAAATAAGTTGCACTATCATTATCAACTCTGCATCTTTTGGCTTCAACATTATGAATATGTGTATCACTACTTTCGAGATTCAACAAAATAGACCACTCTTCAAGGGTGCATGACCATAAAAGATATTACTCATATAAATAGAACAACCATTATTCTCAGATTTAAATGAATAACCGTCTCGCATCAAACAAGATCCAGATATAATGTTCATGCTCAACGCTGGCACCAAATAACAATTATTCAGGTCTAAAACTAATCCCGAAGGTAGATGTAGAGGTAGCGTGCCGACGGCGATCACATCGACTTTGGAACCATTTCCCACGCGCATCGTCACCTCGTCCTTAGCCAGTCTTCGCTTAATCCGTAGTCCCTGTTTCGAGTTGCAAATATTAGCAACAGAACCAGTATCAAATACCCAGGTGCTACTGCGAGCTCTGGTAAGGTACACATCAATAACATGTATATCACATATACCTTTGTTCACCTTTCCATCCTTCTTATCCGCCAAATACTTGGGGCAGTTCCGCTTCCAGTGACCAGTCTGCTTGCAGTAGAAGCACTCAGTCTCAGGCTTAGGTCCAGACTTGGGTTTCTTCTCTTGAGCAGCAACTTGTTTGTTGTTCTTCTTGAAGTTCCCCTTCTTCTTCCCTTTACCCTTTTTCTTGAAACTGGTGGTCTTATTGACCATCAACACTTGATGCTCCTTCTTGATTTCTACCTCCGCAGCCTTTAGCATTGCGAAGAGCTCGGGAATTGTCTTATCCATCCCTTGCATATTATAGTTCAACACAAAGCTCTTGTAGCTTGGTGGCAGTGATTGAAGAATTCTGTCAATGACACTATCATCCGGAAGATTAACTCCCAGTTGAATCAAGTGATTGTTATACCCAGACATTTTGAGTATATGTTCACTGACAGAACTATTCCCCTCCATCTTGCAGCTGTAGAACTTATTGGAGACTTCATATCTCTCAATCCGGGCATTTGCTTGAAATATTAACTTCAACTCCTGGAACATCTCATATGCTCCATGACGTTCAAAACATCGTTGAAGCCCCGGTTCTAAGCCGTACAGCATGGCACACTGAACTATCAAGTAGTCATCAGCTTTGCTCTGCCAGACGTTCTTAACGTCGTCAGTTGCATCTGCAGCAGGCCTGGCACCCAGCGGTGCTTCCAGGACGTAATTCTTCTGTGCAGCAATGAGGATAATCCTCAAGTTACGGACCCAGTCCGTGTAATTGCTACCATCATCTTTCAACTTTGCTTTCTCAAGGAATGCATTGAAATTTAATGGAACAACAGCACGGGCCATCTATCTACAAACAACATATATAAGCAAAATACTATCAGGTACTAAGTTCATGATAAATTTAAGTTCAATTAATCATATTACTTAAGAACTTCCACTTAGATAGATATCCCTCTGATCATCTAAGTGATCACGTGATCCAAATCAACTAAACCATGTCCGATCATCACGTGAGATGGAGTAGTTTTCAATGGTGAACATCACTATGTTGATCATATCTACTATATGATTCACGCTCGACCTTTTGGTCTCAGTGTTCCGAGGCCATATCTGCATATGCTAGGCTCGTCAAGTTTAACCCGAGTATTCTGCGTGTGCAAAACTGGCTTGCACCCGTTGTAGATGAACGTAGAGCTTATCACACCCGATCATCACGTGGTGTCTCGGCACGACGAACTTTGGCAACGGTGCATACTCAGGGAGAACACTTTTATCTTGAAATTTAGTGAGAGATCATCTTATAATGCTACCGTCAATCAAAGTAGAATAAGATGCATAAAGGATAAACATCACATGCAATCAATATAAGTGATATGATATGGCCATCATCATCTTGTGCTTGTGATCTCCATCTCTGAAGCATCGTCATGATCACCATCGTCACCGGCGCGACACCTTGATCTCCATCGTAGCATCGTTGTCGTCTCTCCAACTATTGCTTCTACGACTACCGCTACCGCTTAGTGATAAAGTAAAGCATTACAGGGCGATTGCATTGCATACAATAAAGCGACAACCATATGGCTCCTGCCAGTTGCCGATAACTCAGTTACAAAACATGATCATCTCATACAATAAAATATAGCATCATGTCTTGACCATATCACATCACAACATGCCCTGCAAAAACAAGTTAGACTTCCTCTACTTTGTTGTTGCAAGTTTTACGTGGCTGCTACGGGCTGAGAAAGAACCGTTCTTACCTAAGCATCAAAACCACAACAATAGTTCGTCAAGTTGGTGATGTTTTAACCTTCTCAAGGACCGGGCGTAGCCACACTCGGTTCAACTAAAGTTGGAGAAACTGACACCTGCCAGCCACCTGTGTGCACGTTGGTAGAACCAGTCTCGCATAAGTGTACGCGTAATGTCGGTCCGGGCCGCTTCATCCAACAATACCGCCGAACCAAAGTATGACATGCTGGTAAGCAGTATGACTTGTATTGCCCACAACTCACTTGTGTTCTACTCGTGCATATAACATCTACGCATAAAACCAGGCTCGGATGCCACTGTTGGGGAACGTAGTAATTTCAAAAAAATTCCTACGCACACACAGGATCATGGTGATGCATAGCAACGAGAGGGGAGTGTCGTCCACGTACCCTCATAGACTGAAAGCGGAAGTGTTAGCACAACGCAGTTGATGTAGTCGTACGTCTTCACGATCCGACCGATCCAAGTACCGAACGTACGGCACCTCTGAGTTCAGCACACGTTCAGCTCGATGACGTCCCGCGAACTCTGATCCAGCAGAGCTTCACGGGAGAGTTCCGTCAGCACGACGGCGTGTGTGACGCTGATGATGATGCTACCGACGCAGAGCTTCACCTAAGCACTGCTACGATATGATCGAGGTGGAATATGGTGGAGGGGGGCACCGCACACGGCTAAGAGATCAAGAGATCCATTGTTGTGTCTAGAGGTGCCCCCTGCCCCCGTATATAAAGGACCAGAGGGAGGAGGCGGCCGGCCAGGGGAGGGCGCGCCAGGGAAAGGAAGGGAAGGAGAGAGGAGGAAGGAAAGGGGGAGCCACCCCCCCTCCTTGTCCAATTTGGACTAGAGGGGGAGGGAGCGCGCGGCCAGCCCTAGCCGCCCCTCCTCTTCTAAACTAAGGCCCATCTCCGGGGGGTTCCGGTAACCCCCCGGTACTCCGGTATATGTTCGAAACTCCCCGAAACCATTCCGGTGTCCGAACATAGTCGTCCAATATATCGATCTTTACGTCTCAACCATTTCGAGACTCCTCGTCATGTCCGTGATCACATCCGGGACTCCGAACAACCTTCGGTACATCAAAACACAAAAACTCATAATACAATCGTCACCGAAACTTTAAGCGTGCGGACCCTACGGGTTCGAGAACAATGTAGACATGACTGAGACACGTCTCCGGCCAATAACCAATAGCGGAACCTGGATGCTCATATTGGCTCCTACATATTCTACGAAGATCTTTATCAGTCAAACCGCATAACAACATACGTTGTTCCCTTTGTCATCGGTATGTTACTTGCCCAAGATTCGATCGTCGGTATCTCAATACCTAGTTCAATCTCGTTACCGGCAAGTCTCTTTACTCGTTCCGTAATACATCATCTCGCAACTAACTCATTAGTTACAATGCTTGCAAGGCTTATAGTGATGTGCATTACCGAGTGGGCCCAGAGATACCTCTCCGACAATCGGAGTGACAAATCCTAATCTCGAAATACGCCAACCCAACAAGTACCTTCGGAGACACCTGCAGAGCACCTTTATAATCACCCAGTTATGTTGTGACGTTTGGTAGCACACAAAGTGTTCCTCCGGTAAACGGGAGTTGCATAATCTCATAGTCATAGGAACATGTATAAGTCATGAAGAAAGCAATAGCAACATACTAAACGATCAAGTGCTAAGCTAACGGAATGGGTCAAGTCAATCACATCATTCTCCTAATGATGTGATCCCGTTAATCAAATGACAACTCATGTCTATGGCCAGGAACCATAACCATCTTTGATTAACGAGCTAGTCAAGTAGAGGCATACTAGTGACACTCTGTTTGTCTATGTATTCACACATGTATCATGTTTCCGGTTAATACAATTCTAGCATGAATAATAAAAATTTATCATGATATAAGGAAATAAATAATAAATTTATTATTGCCTCTAGGGCATATTTCCTTCAATACCTTGGGATCCGGGTGGATCCATTACTTGAGCACTATATGCCTAGCTTAATGGTTTAAAGAAAGCGCTGCCAGGAAGACAACCCGGAAGTTTTAGAGAGTCATTTTATTCTATTGTGTGCTTTTAAAAAGTTTAAAAAATATATGTAGAGGGGAACCTAAAACTTTTTCAAAAAGAAAAGTGAAAGTGAGAAAGACAAGCATTGTTAAAGTGGGAGCTAGCCTTGAACTTTGTTCATGCCCATGGAAACTTTGTGAACCTTGATTACAGAAAAAATTTAACAAAAATAATTATCCCCTTGTACAAATCCATTGTATTATAAAAATAATGTGCCAAGATTTTCCTTTAGGATGATTAGATTGCTTGTTTGGTTTGTGCAGTGCAAAAACAGAAACTTTGACTGTGGTGTGTGACTTTAAATTTTTTTACTGGAACGTCAATAGTTTTTGAAAATTTTACAAAGTACTTCTATGCAAATTGTTTATTTTGTCCTAATTTTTGAGGATATTTACAGTTACAGAAGTATGGTCAATGTTCATATTACTACAGACTATTCTGTTTTTGACAGATTTTGTTTCTGATGCATTGTTTTGTGTGTTTTGATGAATCTATGGATTGTATCGGTGATATAAGCCGTGGTGAAGTTAGAGTACAGTAGTTATAATGCAAAAATAAAATATGAATGGGTTTGAAACAGTACTTAAAGTAGTGATTTGCTTTATTATACTAACGGATCTCACGAGGGTTTTGTTAAGTTTTGTGTGATTGAAGTTTTGAATTTTTGGGTGAGATCACGATGGATGAAGGAATAAGGAGTGGCAAGAGCCTAAGCTTGGGGATGCCCGAGGCACCCCAAGGTAATATTCAAGGACTCCCAAGAAACTAAGCTTGGGGATGCCCCGGATGGCATCCCCTCTTTCTTCTAATAACGACCATCGGTAATTTTACTTGGAGCTATATTTTTATTCGTCACATGATATGCGTAAATTCTTGGAGCGTCGTGTGCTTTTTTATGTTTCTTTTAATAATGCACCATGCTGGTATGAGATAGTCCTTGGTTGATTTATAGAATTCTCTTTCCACTTCACTTATATCTTTTGAGTATGGCTTCATAGAATGCTTCGTGTGCTTCACTTATATCATTTGAAGTTTGGATTGCCTGTTTCTCTACACATAGAAAACCGCCATTTGTAGAATTCTCTTTTGCTTCACTTATATTTGTTAGAGCATGGGAAAATCTTTTATAGAAAGAATTAAACTCTAATGCTTCACTTATATCTATTTAGAGAGTCAACAGGAATTGATCATTCACATGGTTAGTCATAAATCCTACATAAAACTTGTAGATCACTGAATATGATATGTTTGATTCATTGCAACAGTTTTGCGATATAGAGATGGTAATATGTGGGAGGTACTAGTGAATGATTGTGGTTTAGTAAGAATATTGGTGTTAAGGTTTGTGATTCCCGAAGCATGCACGTATAGTCTCTTGACATGTCTCCAGAGTATCTATAATTTTGTATTGTTCCATGCTATTATATTATCTGTTTTGGATGTTTAATGGGCTTTAATATGCTATTTTATATGATTTTTGGGACTAACCTATTAACCTAGAGCCTAGTTCCAGGTTCTGTTTTTTCCTTGTTTTTGAGTTTACAAAAAAGGAATACCAAACGGAGTCCAATTGACGTGCCAATTTTTGATGATTTTTTATGGACCAAAAGAAGCCTCCGGAGTAAAAGAGTTGGGCCAGAAGAGTCCCGAGCCATCCACGAGGGTGGAGGGCGCGCCCCCTATCTCGAGGACGACTCGGAGACCCCCCTGACATGAGACCGACGCCAAAAATTCCTATAAATACAGAAACCCCTAGAAAGAAACCTAGATCGGGAGTTCCGCCGCCGCAAGCCTCTGTAGCCACCAAAAACCAATCGGGACCCTGTTTCGGCACCCTGCCGGAGGGGGGGTCCATCACCAGTGGCCATCTTCATCATCCCGGCGCTCTCCATGACGAGGAGGGAGTAGTTCACCCTCGGGGCTGAGGGTATGTACCAGCAGCTATGTGTTTGATCTCTCTCTCGCTTTCGGCATGATCTTGATGTATCGCGAGCTTTGCTATTATAGTTGGATCTTATGATGTTTCTCCCTGTAACGCCCCGGATCCGATGCGCCACGTGTCTTCCGTTTATTTGCCGTCGTTGCCATGTCATTTTCTTGCGTGTTGCATTTTTACATGTCATCATCTGCATTGCATCATCATGTTTTTCAAAACTTGCATCCAGTCCTTTTCCCCGTTGTCCGTTTCGCGATCCGACACTCTCGCCGCACCCGTTGCACCCCCCTCTATTTTCTTTTCATGAGCGGGAGAAATACGTTCTCGGAATAGGCCGAGATTTGCCGAGTGGCCTTGGTATAGCACCGACAGACCGCCCGTCAAATTTCGTTCCATTTGGAGGTCGTTTGATACCCCAACGGTTGACCGCGTAGCCTGAAAACCCCTTCTCTTTGCAGCCCAGCACCCCTCCAAATCAGCCCACTAACCCAGCAAACTCCCCTCCATGCTCTCGGTCGTTCGATCACGATCGTGTGGGCGAAAACCGCACCTCATTTGGACTCTCCTAGCTCCTCCTACCTATATATTTGTGCTCCCCCTGGATTTCACGCAGTCCAAACCCTAAAACTCCTCCCTCACCGCGCCGGACATGTCCGCCGCTCACCGGACGAACCGCGCCACCGCCCCCGCGCCAATCCCAGCGCACCACGTGGCGTTCCGCCATCCTCCGCCGCCGCGGCCGCGGAGCCCATCCGGGGCCCGCGCGGGCCCATCCGCCGCTGTCGCCCGAGGCGCCCCGCGCCTCCCGCCTCCTGCCGGCCCCCTCCGCCGCCGGCCACCTCGCAGCCCGGCCCCGGCGACCACCGCCGCCCGGCCTCGCCTCTCCCTCCGCCGCCGCGCCCTCCGCCGCCTTGCCCCGCGCGCCTCTGCCGCCTCCGCCCCTCGCGGGCGCTACGCCCGCGACCCGCGCCCTCCGCCGCCTCGTCTCCCGCCCGTCGTCGCCGGGCCCGTCTCTGTCCCCGTCCAGATCTGGAGGTGGACCAGATCCACCAACGCATCCATCCAAACGCGGCCGCGCCCCGGATCTCCTCGTCCCAGATCCTCTTCGTCCCGGTTCCCGCGAGGTCTAAATTTCTACCAAGTCCCGAATATTTTACAATATATGGCTCTGTTCATTGCATCATAACTCTCTGCATACTGCTCCGTTTTGCGTGAATGATATATCGAAATGTTCATCATGAGATGCTCCTCATTTAGTTCCATTGTGCCATGTGTGTTTGAGTCCATCTTGATGCTCTAATCATCATTGCAAGAATGCTATATGCTATTAACTGTTGTCTGTTATCAGAACTTGGTGATTTGTCTTTTTCATTGCATTTTGTGTGTGCATCCTATGAGCATGAGCTCTACATGTGTTTTGTTCTACATCATGCCATATTCACAGTGGTGCTTGTCTTGTATTTTTAGGATCTATGTGGTGACTAGCACAAGCATGCAAACTAGCCTCCGTGATGTTGCTCATTTCTGTGACTTAGTGATTTCTGCCAAGTCCGAGTCTGTTATATTTTATTGCCATGTAAACCTGCTGCTACAAGTCATTCTATGCATAATCTGGAGATGTTCACTAAGGATGTATTGTTACACATGTTATGCTCTATCCATCCATGCCCATGTTTTCAATTATGGAGTGCTCTAGCATGTCTTAATCTTGCTCTACTTTTGCTATAAAATGTTCCTGGCAGATTGTTTACATGTTAATCAATTTTGCCATGGTTGTTACTAGTTATCCATGTACCCTATGACTATGCTATTGCCATGCTTAGCTTCATATTTATGCCATCTTACTGTTGGTTACCTTGTCATGCCATGTATTGCTCTGTGGTGAGTGATTCAAGCTCACCAACATGCCTACTTATCGTTGTTTCTGCCATGTCCTGTTATTTTCACTGTCTGAATTTGTCATATAACTTGTCATGTTTACCTGGGTGCCATCATATCTTCTGTGCCTTTTTAGCTCATGTTCAGTAAGGGACTTTTGTTCTATGTAATTATTAGATTCATGCCATGCCTTTGGTTGCCATGATATGTTCCTGTAACTTGTTGATTGATAGCTATAAACCTTGCAACCTGATGTTATTTCTGCCATGCCCAGTGATTTCCGCTAAGTCTGTGAATCTGTGGGTATTTGCAATCTTGCCAGGTCCTTTTGAGCATGTTCTAGTGATTTCTGGAGATAGCTCAGTGTTCATCTTTTGTTGTGCTTTACCTGTAAATCGTGTCCATGCCTTTTATTATCATGTTAGGGTGCTTTAGCATGTTGTTTTGATGCTTGCAAGATGCCTAGTTGCTGTTTTGGACAGATTGTTGTTATGTCTTGTTTGGAGTGTATGAGTTGCACCGTTGCTCCGTTTTGAGCATGCTCTATATGAAACTTGCTTAGAATTTCATGTAGTTTCATATTATCATGTTGCATCCATGCCTTGAGTGTGTTTGTTTGATGTTTGAATGCATTTTGCACCAATGCCATGCTTAACTTGTTTTGCTCATATCTTCTAGGCCGTAGCTCCGAATCTAATGAACTTTATATGTACCTTGACTAGAATTTCGTGTAGATCATTTTGGTGCATTTTAACTTGCTGTTTAACAACTTGAACATAAGTTTTATTCAGATCTGGACCAATTTCGAAATTTGCATATGAGGACTTACCGGATTTGTTATATGTTGTTTCCGGCCTCATTTAAACTTGCTTTGATGTGTTGTTCTTGTATGCATCATCTCTTGCCATGAGTAGCTTCTTGTAGCCTTGTCATGCATCATACTTGATTGAGCTTCATGCCTTGTTCATGTGTGGTGTGTTTACCTTGTTGTGTGCTTCTTCTTGATAGTTCCCGTGTCGTTGCGATCGTGAGGATTCGTTCGTCTTCGTGGCTTCATCTTCTTCATGGACTCGTTCTTCTTCCTAGCGGGATTTCAGGCAAGATGACCGTCATCTTGGATCTCATTACTATCATTGCTATGCTAGTTGCTTCGTTCTATCGCTTTGCTGCGCTACCTATCACTTGCTCTTCAAGCCTCCCAATTTGCCATGAACCTCTAATCTTGTCACCCTTCCTAGCAAACCATTGTTTGGCTATGTTACCGCTTTCGCTCAGCCCCTCTTATAGCGCTGCTAGTTGCAGGCGAAGATGAAGATTGCTCCTTGTTGGATTATGTTTATGTTGGGATATCACAATATCTCTTATTTAATTAATGCATCTATATACTTGGTAAAGGGTGGAAGGCTCGGCCTTATGCCTGGTGTTTTGTTCCACTCTTGCCGCCCTAGTTTCCGTCATACCGGTGTTATGTTCCTTGATTTTGCGTCCCTTACGCGGTTGGGTGATTTATGGGACCCCCTTGACAGTTCGCTTTGAATAAAACTCTTCCAGCAAGGCCCAACCTTGGTTTTACATTTGCTTCAGCTAGCCTTTTTCCCTTGGGAGTCGCGCTCCCGAGGGTCATCTTTATTTTAACCCCCCGGGCCAGTGCTTCTCTAAGTGCTGGTCCGAACTGAGTAGACTGCGGGGCCCCCTCGTGGAAACTCGAGGTCTGGTTTTACTCGTAGGATGTCTCATCCGGTGTTTCCCTGAGAACGAGATATGTGCAGCTCCTATCGAGATTGTCGGCACATCGGGCGGCTTTGCTGGTCTTGTTTTACCATTGTCGAAATGTCTTGTAACCGGGATTCTGAGACTGATCGGGTCTTCCCGGGAGAAGGAATATCCTTCGTTGACCGTGAGAGCTTATAATGGGCTAAGTTGGGACACCCCTGCAGGGTATTATCTTTCGAGAGCCGTGCCCGCGGTTATGTGGCAGATGGGAATTTATTAATGTCCGGTTGTAGAGAACTTGACACTTGATTTAACTAAAATGCATCAACCGCGTGTGTAGCCGTGATGGTCTCTTTTCGGCGGAGTCCGGGAAGTGAACACGGTTTTTGGGTTATGTTTGACGTAAGTAGGAGTTCAGGATCACTTCTTGATCATTACTAGTTTCACGACCGTTCCTTTGCTTCTCTTCTCGCTCTTTTTGCGTAAGTTAGGCACCATATATGCTTAGTCGCTGCTGCAACCTCACCACTTATCCTTTCCATACCCTTTAAGCTTTGCTAGTCTTGATACCCATGGTAATGGGATTGCTGAGTCCTCGGGGCTCACAGATTACTACAACAACAGTTGCAGGTATAGGTTTTGCGATGATCATGACGCGAGAGCGATGTTTCTTGCTTTGGAGTTCTTCTTCTGCTTCTTCTTTGATCAGGGGATAGGTTCAAGGTCGGCAGCCTGGGCTAGCAGGGTGGATGTCGTTTGAGCTTCTGTTTGTGTTTCATCCGTACTCGGATGTTGTTCATGTGTTTGATGTATTGATGTATTCGTGCGGCATTTGTATGCCTTGTATGTATCCCCATCTATTATGTAATGTTGATGTAATGATATCCACCTTGCATAAGCGTCTTCAAGATGCGCCTCTATCCTTGGTGGGACCTTCGAGTTCCTTTAGGATAGGGTCACATCTTGGGCGTGACACTCCCCCTCTACTCTCTTGTAATGGATTGAGTTTTCCCTTCAAAGTTATCTTATCGGATTGAGTCTTTAAGGATTTGAGAACACTTGATGTATGTCATGCATGTGCTTATCTGTGGTGACAATGGGATATTCACGTGATCTACTTGATGTATGTTTTGGTGATCAACTTGCGGGTTCAGTGAACTTGTGAACTTATGCATAGGGGTTGGCACACGTTTTCGTCTTGACTCTCCAGTAGAAACTTTGGGGCACTCTTTGAAGTACTTTGTGTTGGTTTGAATAGATGAATCTGAGATTGTGTGATGCATATCGTATAATCATACCCACGGATACTTGAGGTGACATTGGAGTATCTAGGTGACATTAGGGTTTTGGTTGATTTGTGTCCGAAGGTGTTATTCTAGTACGAACTCTATGATAGATCGAATGGAAAGAATAGCTATGTGTTATTTTACTACGGACTCTTGAATAGATCGATCAGAAAGAATAAATTTGAGGTGGTTTCGAACCCTACCATAATCTCTTCGTTTGTTCTCCGCTATTAGTGACTTTGTGATATGATCCAACTATGTTATTATTGTTGAGAGAACTTGCACTAGTGAAAGTATGAACCCTAGGCCTTGTTTCCTAGCATTGCAATACCGTTTACGCTCGCTTTTATCATTAGTTACCTTGCTGTTTTTATATTTTCAGATTACATAAACTTATATCTACCATCCATATTGCACTTGTATCACCATCTCTTCACCGAACTAGTGCACCTATACAATTTACCATTGTATTGGGTGTGTTGGGGACACAAGAGACTCTTTGTTATTTGGTTGCAGGGTTGCTTCAGAGAGACCATCTTCATTCTACGCCTCCCACAGATTGATAAACCTTAGGTCATCCACTTGAGGGAAATTTGCTACTGTCCTACAAACCTCTGCACTTGGAGGCCCAACAACGTCTACAAGAAGAAGGTTGTGTAGTAGACATCATCTCTCGTTATGCTATGAAATTGGAGCATGATTTATTATTGATTGTCTTCCTTATGAGTGGCGGTTGGGGACGAGCCATGGTCTTTTCCTACCAATCTATCCCCCTAGGGGCATGCGTAGTAGTACTTTGCTTCGAGGGCTAATAAACATTCGCAATAAGTATGTGAGTTCTTTATGACTAATGTGAGTCCATGGATAATACGCATTCTCATCTTTCCGCAATTTGCTAGCCTCTTCGGTACCGTGCATTGCCCTTTCTCACCTCGAGAGTTGGTGCAAACTTCGCCGGTGCATCCAAACCCCGTGATATGATATGCTCTATCACACACAAGCCTCATTATATCTTCCTCAAAACAGCCACCATACCTACCTATTATGGCATTTCCATATCCATTCCGAGATATATTGCCATGCAACTTCCATCATCATCATATATATGACTTGAGCATTCGTTGTCATATTGCTTTGCATGATCATAAGATAGCAAGCACAATATTTTCATGGCTTGTCTGTTTTTTGATATCTTTACTATGCTAGATCATTGCACATCCTGGTACATTGCCAGAGGCATTCCTATAGAGTCGTCATGTATTAGTTTTATCGAGTTGTAAGTAAATAAACATGTGATAATCATCATTATTAGAGCATTGCCCTAGTGAGCAAAGGATGATGGAGACTATGATTCCCCCACAAGTCGGGATGAGACTTCGGACAAAAATAAAAAGAAAAGAAAAATGAGGCCAAAAGGAGCCCAACAAAAAAGGAAAAAAAGAGAAGAAAAAAAATGAAATGAGAGAAAAAGAGAGAAGGGGCAATGCTACTATCCTTTACCACACTTGTGTTTGAGAGTAGCACCATGTTTTTCATATAGAGAGTCTCCTATGTTGTCACTTTCATATACTAGTGGGAATTTTTCATTATAGAACTTGGCTTGTACATTCCGATGATGGCCTTCCTCAAATGCCCGAGGTCTTCATGAGCAAGCAAGTTGGATGCACACCCACTTAGTTTTCAGTTTGAGCTTTCATACACTTATAGCTCTTAGTGCATCCGTTGCATGGCAATCCCTACTCCTCACATTGACATCAATTGATGGGCATCTCCATAGCCCGTTGATTAGCCGCGTCGATGTGAGACTTTCTCCTTTTCTGTCTTCTCCACACAACCTCCAACATCATATTCTATTCCACCCATAATGTTATATCCATGGCTTGCGCTCTTGTATTGCACGGGAGTTGAAAAAGCTGAAGCGCGTTAAAAAGTATGAACCAATTGCTCGGCTTGTTATCGGGGTTGTGCATGATAAATACTTTGAGTTAAGAAGATGTAGCATGACAAGACTATATGATTTTGTAGGGATAACGTTCTTTAGCATTGATATTTTGAAAGACATGATTGTTTGTTGGGATGCCTGAGTATTGATGTCTTTATGTCAAATTATAGGCTATTGCTTTGAATCACTCGTGTCTTAATATTCATGCCATGATTAGATTATATGATCAAGATTATGCTAGTAGCATTCCACATCAAAAATTATCTTTTTTTATCATTTACCTACTCAAGGACGAGCAGGAATTAAGCTTGGGGATGTTGATACGTCTCCATCGTATCTATAATTTTTTATTGTTTCATGCAAATATTCTACAACTTTCACATACTTTTGGCAACATTTCACATTATTTTTTGGGACTAACATATTGATCCAGTGCCCAGTGCTAGTTCCTATTTGTTGCATGTTTTTTGTTTCACATAATATCCATATCAAACAAAGTCCAAACACGATAAAACTTTACGAAGATTTTTTTGGAATTTATGTGAGTTTTGGGAAGCGGAATCAACGTTAGACGATGCCCGAGGGGCCCATAAGCTCAAGGGGCGCGCACCCCTACCCAGGGCGCGGCTGGCAAGCTTGTGGCCACCCCGTAGGTCAGTTAGAGGTGTCCTTCGGCCGCAAGGAAGCTTATATTCGGATAAAAATTGTGTTAAAATTTCAGCCCAATTGGAGTTACGGATCTCCGGGAATTTAAGAAACGGTGAAAGGCTAGAAAACAGGGTCGCGAAACAGAAGAGAAACAAAGAGATAGATCCAATCTCGGAGGGGCTCCCGCCCCTCTGCCGCCATGGTGGCCATGGACCAGAGGGGAAACCCTCCTCCCATCTAGGGGGGGAGGTCAAGGAAGTAGAATAAGGAGGGGAGGCTCTCTCCCCCTCTCTCCCGATGGCGCTGGAATGTCGCCGAGGCAAGGATCGTGACGGCGATCTACACCAACAACCTCGCTACCGTCAACACCAACTCTCTCCCCTCTATGCAGCGATGTAACACATCTTCTCCCCACTGTAATCTCTACTTAAACATGGTGCTCAACGCTATATATTATTATCCAATGATGTGTGATACGTCTCCAACGTATCTACAATTTTTTATTGTTCCATGTTGTTATATTATCATTCTTGGATGTTTTATATTCATTTTATAGCAACTTTATATCATTTTTTGGGACTAACCTATTGACATAGTGCCCAGTGCCAGTTGCTGGTTTTTGCTTGTTTTTTACTTCGCGGAATATCAGTACCAAACGGAGTCCAAACGCAGCAAAACTTTTTGGAGATTTTTTCTGGACCAGAAGACACCTTGTGGGCCAAGAAAGTACCACATGGGAGGACCATGGGGAGCACAACTCACCAGGGCACGCCTAGGAGCCCAGGCGCGCCGAGGGGGTTGTGCCCCCCACGCCTCCCCCCTGCACTGCCTCTTCGCCCTATAAATTCCCAAATATTCCAGAAATCCTAGGGGAGTCAACGAAACACAATTCCAGCCGCCGCAAGTTCCAGAACGACGAGATCCAATCTAACACCATCACGGAGGGGTTCATCATCCTCATTAGTGCTTCTCCGATGATGCGTGAGTAGTCCACCACAAACCTAAGGGTCCATAGGTAGTAGCTAGATGGCTTCTTCTCTCTTTTTGATTCTCAATACAATGGTCTCTTGGCGATCTATTTGATGTAACTCTTTTTGCGGTGTATTTGTTGGGATCCCGTGAACTTTGAGTTTATGATCAGATCTATATCCGTGAATATTATTTGAGTCTTCTTTGATCTCTTATATGCATGATTATTTATAGCCTCGTATTTCTTGTTCGAATCTTTGGTTTAGTTAGGCCAACTAGATCGATTTTTCTTGCCATGGGAAGAGGTGCTTTGTGATGGGTTCGATCTTGCGGTGTTCTTTCTGAGTGACAGAAGGGGCAGCAAGACACACATGTATCGTTGCTATTAAGGATAACAAGATGGGGGCTATTCCTACATAATAGATCTCATCTACATCATGTCATCGTTCTTATTGCATTACTCCGTTTCTCCATGAACTTAATACACTAGATGCATGATGGATAGCGGTCGATGTGTGGAGTAATAGTAGTAGATGCAGGCAGGAGTCGGTCTACTAATCTTGGACGTGATGCCTATATATTGATCATTTGCCTTGGATATCGTCATAATTATTCGATTTTCTATTTCTTGAGAGAAGCCACTAGTGAAATCTACGGCCTCGGGTCTATTCTTTATCATATTTGCTTTTCGATCTATTATTTGCCACTTTTATTTTCAGATCTATTATTCCAAAAACCCAAAAATACCTTGCTGTAGTTTTTTATTAATTATTTTATTTCACGTTTTATCGAGAACTATTTATCCAATCTACCACAAATTTATCTATCTTTTTACCGTGGAGGGATTGACAACCCCTCTTACGCGTCGGGTTGCAAGTATTTGTTCTTTGTGTGCAGGTACCGTTTACATAGTGTTGCTTGGTTCTCCTACTGGATTGATACCTTGGTTTCACAACTGAGGGAAATATCTACCATAGATGTACTGCAACATCCCTTCCTCTTTGGGGAAATACCAACACAGTTTCAAGCGACATCAATGTGTCGCTATCCTACGATGTTTGAGTCGATCTGTTTTGTCCTATGGGTTGATTGATGATCGTGATTTGTTTGAGTAGCCTCCCGCACCCCCTCTTTGCACTATAAATTCCCAAATATTCCGAAACCCTTCGAGGTTAACCTAGATCAGAAGTTCCGCCGCCGCAAGACTCTATAGCCACCGACAACCAATCTAGACCCCGTTCTGGCACCCTGCCGGAGGGGGGAATCATCTCCGGTGGCCATCTTCATCATCCCGGCGGCCACCACGATGAGGAGGGAGTAGCCACCCGCGGGGCTGAGGGTTTGTACCAGTAGCTATGTGTTTAATATCTCTCTCTCTCCTAATCTATAGCATGGGCTTTGTTAATATAGATGGATCATATGATGTTTCTCCCCTCTATACTCTTGTTATGATGAATCGAATCTTTACCCTTTGAAGTTTTGTCTTGTCGGATTGAATAATCAGATATGAGAACACATGATGTATGTCTTGCGGTATGAATACTTGAGGTGACAATGGGGTATGATATTGATTCACTTGATGTATGTTATGGAACTCAACTTGCGGATTCCTGAGGTGACATTGGGGTAATCTATGCATAGGGGTTGATCCACGTTTTTATTATCTTTTCTCCGATAGAAACTTTGGGGTCTCTTTGTAGTTCTTTGTGTGGATTGAGTATTATGAATATGAATTTGCTTTGGTGTTATTTTAGAATGAACTCTTGATTAGATCGACCGGAAAGAATAGCTTGTGTTATTTTAGTATGAACTCTAGGATAGATCGAACGGAAAGAATAGCTTTAAGGTGGTTTCATACCCTAGAAACAATTTTTATCTTTCCGCTAATAGGAACTCGGGGTTATTCTTTATTGCACTTTGAGGGATAATCATATGATCCAACTATGTTAGCATTGTTGAGAGGTTGCTCTAGTGAAAGTACGGACCCTAGGCCTTGTTTCTAAGCATTGCAATACCATTTTTGTGCCCGTTTACTATTTTCTACCTTGCTGTTTTTATTTATTCAGATTATAAAAATATATTTCTACCATCCATATTACACGTTTATCACCATCTCTTCGCCGAACTAGTGCACCTATACAATTGCCATTGTATTGGGTGTGTTGGGGACACAGGAGATTTCTTGTATTTGGTTGCA
The DNA here is from genome assembly GCF_018294505.1 of Triticum aestivum. Classification (NCBI taxonomy): domain Eukaryota; kingdom Viridiplantae; phylum Streptophyta; class Magnoliopsida; order Poales; family Poaceae; genus Triticum; species Triticum aestivum. The sequence continues at coordinate 58,526,232 of NC_057808.1, read as the reverse complement.
GGGTCGTTTAAGAGAGACCATCTTCATCCTACACCTCTCACGGATTGATAAACCTTAGCTCATCCACTTGAGGGAAAATTTCTATTGTCCTAAAAAACTCTGCGCTTGGAGGCCCAACACGTGTCTACAAGAATAAAGTTGCGTAGTAGACATCAAGCTCTTTTCTCGCGCTGTTGCCGGGGAGGTGAGTGCATGAAGGTATATCTTTATATCTTGCAATCGAATCTTTTAGTTTCTTGTTTTGTCACTAGTTTGGTTCATTAAAGAAAACTACATAAAAATGGAATTTAGGTTGCATCATATAATTGATCATCTTTATAATATCTTTCTTGAAAATGATGGTTCGGAAAATTGTGCTGAATTGTTAGAAGAAGAAGTCAATAAAATGCTTGGGACAAAATATTTGAATGATGAGCATGATTGCAATGTTGTTAGTATGAATTCTTTGAATATCCAAAATGCTATTGATGATTGCACAAGTCATGACAAAATGTTTCTTATAAGCATGTCACTTTTTGCGGAGTGAATTGGGAGTGCCTTTGCACACCAGAAAGGGAAGATAGATTTTGTAAGAAGCATAAATATTTGGAAACAAAAATGTTGCAAGAGAGGCTAGATGATTGTGCTGAAAGATTTAATTTTTTTCTGCCATCCTTGTGAACTTTGCAACGAACATGGTCATTTAAATCTCCAATGCAAATTGTTTCATGATCAAATCGTGTCCAAAAATTGTGATAACTTGATTACCCTTGGGCATCATAAAGAGCTTAGTCTTCTCTTGGGGTATGAAGAAATGAAACGTATAACTAAGGGTATTCCAAAATTTAATCTCAAGAGATTTCTTGATTTTGATCTAGAGGAAATTTATATGTTTTGTGCGGTAAATTGCATTGAGAATCCTTATATTGCCAACTATCTAAAGACAAGTAAACTAATAGAATATGAAGAGAGTACTAATGAAAGGGAAAATATTTCCCAATACCCTCCTAGTGTTTATTATGATGAATCAGGTAACGAGAAGGAAGTTCCTATCCAATCAATCTCTTCAACAAGGAGCTCAAAAAAATTAATTGAACCCACACATGATGTGGTGAAAAAGAAGAAAGAATAGAGGTAAAAGGGTATCTCTCCCAAATAATTTTGCTCCTATTATTGTTGTGCCCCATGAAAATGAATCGAAAATTATTGTGGAAGATGATGAACTTGATGATGATATCACTTCTATGTCTTATGGCACAATGTCCGACAGCACTATTGATGATAATTTTGTTATGCCTATTGCTTGTTGTGATGATTATGATTGGGAATATAATAATACTTCTTATAATCTTGGAAATCTTTTTGGCACTTGCTTGGAAGAATATGATAATAATGTTTGCTATACTATTGGTGCCATTCATGCTATTGATAAGAATGATTGTGATGATATGCAAAACCACAAGCTTGGGGATGCTATGTTTAATGAGTATGACATGTTTGAAGATTTATTTTCTGGAAATAATGCTTGTCCTAAGCTTGGGGATGCTTGCTTAATGAATATGATCCTTTGATTTCTTCTACTTTCGATAAGAAAATTTATTACGATGATAGCATGCCTCCTATTTATGATGATTACATTGATAAAAGTGGGTTTGGAATAGTGTCCACTCTAGGTAGTAGTGATCCCACTATTTTGGAGGGTGTTGAATATTATTACAATATTGATAAAGTGGATTTGGAGAGGTCACGACTATATTTAGTGATACATCCACTATTTTGGAAGAGGTTCCAATTGATTGTGACAATGAAGTTGCTATCTATGATGATTATTATGATGACATGCATGCCATAAAGAGTGATAAATCTTCTATGCTTGTGCATCATGAAAAGAGTGTTGTATGTGATGGTTATATTGTTGAATCCGTTCATGATGTTTCTAAAAATTATTATGAGGGAGGAACATATGCTTGTACGAATTGCAATAATATCAAGTTTCCTCTCTATATGTTGAAAGTTTTGAAGTTGCACTTGTTTTGCCTTCCTATGCTAGTTGATTCTTGCTCCCATAATTTGTTTGCTCACAAAATCCCTATGCATAGGAAGTGGGTTAGGCCTAAATGTGCTACTCATATGCTTCATATGATGCTCTCATTATGTTTCAATTCTTATCTTTTATGTGAGCATCATTGAAATCATCATGCCTAGTTAAAAGGCATTAAGGAAAAGCGCTTGTTGGGAGACAACCCAACACTTTTACCTACTGTTTTTGTGTGTTCACATGATTATGCTACTGTAGTAATCATGTTTTATTGATTTTGTTTCAATAAAGTGCCAAGTAAAGCCTTTGGGATAGTGTGGATGATAGTTGACTTGAATCTGTGCAAAACAGAAACTTTTGCGCTCATTCCAAGAATTTTTAAAATTCACTGGAACATGCTTTTGATCTGAAATTTTTACAGGTGGTAGATATACAAATTATCTACGTTTTCCTAATTTGTAAGAATTTTTGCAGTAGCAGAAGTATGGTTGGAGTACAGATTACTAAAGACTGTTCTGTTTTTGACAGATTCTGTTTTCAATGCATAGTTTGCTTGTTTTCTAGTTTCTATGGCTTATATTGCTCAATATAAATTGTGGAAATGATATGCTACAGTATGCATTGTGTGGAAACAATTATGAATCTTGTCTTTTATAGTACCAAAGTGAAATGGTTTCCTCTTTATCACACTAACCTATCTCACGAAGTTCCGTCAAGTTTTGTGTGATTGAAGTTTTCAAGTTTTGGGTGAGATGTCGATATGAGGAGAATAAGGAGTGACAAGACCCTAAGCTTGGGGATGCCCAAGGCACCCCAAGGTAATATTCAAGGAAGATCCAAGCAACTAAGCTTGGGGATGCCCCGGAAGGCATCCCCTCTTTCGTCTCCAACATTATCGGTAACCTCACTTGGGGCTATGTTTCATTTGTCACATGATATGTGTTATACTTGGAGCGTCATTTTATTTTGTTAGTATTTGATTGTTGTTACTTAGAATAATGTTTTGCATCTTTATTTTCAATAGAAATGTCAAGGATAGCCTTTACCATGCTTATTTTGCAAGTATACATGTTGCTGTTTCAAAATAGAAAGTTTATCGCTGTTGCAAAAATTCCCTAGAAAATTCAGAATGTGATAAAATGTTGAAACTTTTTGCATAAGAAGCTCTGGCAACTTTTCTATAGTGTGGTAAAATTTAATAATTTTTGGAGTTAGGGAAGTATGATGAATCTTGCATTCTTTACAGACTGTACTGTTTTGGCAGATTGCTGTTATGTTTGCATTGTTTGCATATGTTTGCTTGTTTAATGATTCTATTCGAGGATAGGAGTATTAAATATGCAGAGGCATTTAGTATGCAATGTTGAATAATAATTTTAGTGATTTGCTACAGTAGAGAATGATAAGGTTTTTGCATTGGTTTATATTAACTTATCTCACGAGTTCTTGTTGACTTTTGTGTGGATGAAGCTTTTGGGATTTAGGAAAACCATGATATGAGAGGAATTAAGGAGACACAAAAGCTCAAGCTTGGGGATGCCCAAGGCATCCCAAGTTAATATTCCAAGAAGTCTCAAGCATTTAAGCTTGGGGATGCCCCGGTAGGCATCCCACCTTTCTTCTTCAACGATTATCGGTTAGTATCGGTTGAGCCTAAGTTTTTGCTTCTTCACATGATGAGCGCTATTCTTAAAATGTCATTTTATTTTGTTTTTGATTGCTGTTTTAATAAAATACTTAGATCTGAAAGTTTTTTAATAAGAGAGAGTCCATAATTAGCTACCTATTTACCTAACTACTCGCATGATCTTCACTTATATCTTTTTGGAGTAGTTTGTCTTTTACTCTTGTGCTTCAATTATATCCTATGAGTAAACTGTTGAATAAATTGAATGTAATGAATTTGAAATTATATGTTCATATCATGCCTAGTGGTAGCTTCACATTGGGTTTAGAAAGTGAAATCTTTTGAGGCTTGACAATCACAATATTGGTCATACAAGCAATTCACGAATGATTAGTAGAAGGAAGAGAACTTTCACATGCAAACACACTATCTTGGAAATCTTTTGTCATTGTGAGCCCCCATCAAAATATTATATGCCAAAATTGTTGACGTTGGACAAGGAAGACAACGTAATGATTTATGTTTGTTCATATTCACATAGAAGTTATATTGTCATAGATCCTTCAACATGTGGTGCTTGCCCCCCATCTTTGCTAGCCAAAAATTCCGCACCAAGTAGAGATACTACTTGTGCATCCAAAAACCCTTAAACCCAAATCTTATTTTCAAGTGTCCACCATACCTACCTAAGGATTGAGTCAGATCCTTCAAGTAAGTTGTCATCGGTGCAATAAGGCAATAAAAATTGCTTCTAAAAGTGTGAGATCATTTAGTGTAAGAGAAAATTGAGCATTGTACGAACTTGTGATGGTAAAGAATAAAAGTGACAGAGTGCATAATAAAGGTTGTCATCACAAGGGGCAATATAATGTGACGTTCTTTTGCACTAAGGGGTTGATCATACAAACAAATAAGCGCATGGCAACCTCTGCTTCCCTCTACGAAGGGCCTATCTTTTACTTTATGTATTTACTTTTATGCAAGAGTCAAAGTTTTTGTCTCTATTCCTTTTTATTTTTCTCTTTTGGCAAGCATCATGTGGTGAGGAAAGATCTAGGCACATATGTCCAGTTGAATATGGGTAGCATGAGTTATTATTGTTGACATCACCCTTGAGGTGAATACGTTGGGAGGCAAAACAATAAGCCCCTATCTTTCTATGTGTCCAGTTGAAACGTTTTGCTCATGTGTATGCGGTGAGTGTTAGCAATCATAGAAGACTATATGATGGTTGAGTATGTGGAGCTCTTACTTAAACTCTGTTGAATAAGTTGAATTGCAATTTCTTGGTGACTGAGAACATAGGTTGTTGGGTTTCAAGAGAATTCATTGTTTGAACCTTAGCATGTGAATTGGTTGCCACTATAACATGAGAAATTTTATGAGAAAGAATTGTTGTTATGATGCACAACCCACATGGAAAAGTGATTGAAATTGTCATTGATCAAACTTATGCACTTTGCTAGCATTCACACTTCATAAATTATTTCTTTTATCATTTACCTACCCGAGGACGAGTAGGAATTAAGCTTGGGGATGCTGATACGTCTCCAACGTATCTATAATTTATGAAGTATTCATGCTGTTATTCTATCATTCTTGGATGTTTTACAATCATTTTATAGCAACTTTATATCATTTTTTGGGACTAACCTATTGACCCAGTGTCAGTTGATGTTTTTTGCTTGTTTTTTATATCGCAGGAAATTAATATCAAACGGAGTCCAAACACCGCGAAACTTTTTGTGGATTTTTGTTGGACCAGAAGACACCCAATGGACCAGAACAGCACCTAGGGGATGCCCCGAGGGGGGCACAACCCACCAGGGCGCGCCTAGGGGCCCAGGCACGCCTAGGTGGGTTGTGCCCACCTCGGTGGCCTCCCGCACCCCCTCTTTGCTCTATAAATTCCCAAATATTCCGAAACCCTTCGGGGTTAACCTAGCTCAGTAGTTCCACCGCCGCAAGGATCTGTAGCCACCGAAAACCAATCTAGACCCCATTTCGACACCGTGCCAGAGGGGGGAATCATCTCCGGTGGCCATCTTCATCATCCCGGCGGCCACCGCGATGAGGAGGGAGTAGTCCACCCTCGGGGCTGAGGGTTTGTACCAGTAGCTATGTGTTTAATCTCTCTCTCTCTCATGATCTATATCATGGGCTTTGTTAATATAGATGGATCATATGATGTTTCTCCCCTCTATACTCTTGTTGTGATGAATCAAATCTTCACCCTTTGAAGTTTTGTCTTGTCGGATTGAATATTCAGATACGAGAACACATGATGTATGTCTTGCGGTATGAATACTTGAGGTGACAATGGGGTATCGTATTGATTCACTTGATGTATGTTATGGCACTCAACTTGCGGATTCCCGAGGTGACATTGGGGTAATTTATGCATAGGGGTTGATGCACGTTTTTATTATCTTTTCTCTGATAGAAAATTTGGGGTCTCTTTGTAGTTCTTTGTGTGGATTGAGTACTATGACTATGAATTTGCTTTGGTGTTATTTTAGTATGAACTCTTGATTAGATCGATCGGAAAGAATAGCTTGTGTTATTTTAGTACGAACTCTAGGACAGATCGAAAGGGAAGAATAGCTTTGAGGTGGTTTCATACCCTACAAACAATTTTTATCTTTTGTTCTCCGCTAATAGGAACTCCGGAGTGATTCTTTATTGCACTTTGAGGGATCATATGATCCAACTATCTTAGCATTGTTGAGAGGTTGCACTAGTGAAAGTACGGACCCTAGGCCTTGTTTCTAAGCATTGCAATACCGTTTTTGTGATCGTTTACTATTTGCTACCTTGCTGTTTTTATTTATTCAGATTATAAAAATATATTTCTACCATCCATATTACACTTTTATCACCATCTCTTCGCCGAACTAGTGCACCTATACAATTTGCCATTGTATTGGGTGTGTTGCGGACACAAGAGATTTCTTGTATTTGGTTGCAGGGTCGTTTGAGAGAGACCATCTTCATCCTACACCTCTCACGGATTGATAAACCTTAGGTCATCCACTTGAGCGAAAATTGCTACTGTCCTACAAAACTCTGCGCTTGGAGGCCCAACACGTGTCTACAAGAATAAAGTTGCATAGTAGACATCAGTTATCACCCTCCACGAGCCATCTCAACCCGGATCCGATGACCAAAGGTTGCCATGAAACAAGGTCAAGAAGTAGAGCACTAGGCACGATAACAGCCTATAGATCAGACACAGGTAAACGCTGAGATGTTCATACGCCACAGCCGCCACAGGGCAGCGCCACCCCAAATTGGAAAATTGCGCGGTGACACTACCTACCGGCAATGGCTCGTCCAACCAGATAGTAACACCTCACATCCTATATTGATTTGTGTGTTGTATAAAAGGTGTTCCTATATTTATGAAATATTTGGTATTTCAACAGCTAGCCACCACTGTATTGCACATGTAAGATTGAGAGTAATGTGGCAGACCCACTCTCTCTCTCTTCTCTCACACAATAAATCCAACCATTTCTTTTCACCTTGGCTAATTTAAAACATTCATATCTTTTAAACCATACATCATTTTTGAAACTTTTTTTATATTTGAACTCCTTGCGCCAAAACCTTTAAAATGAGACCAATCTTGGATATTTTTCAAACATGTTCAAATTCGAACATACATTTCACATTTCGAAATAATCAATTTAACACTGGGCTATTAAAATTTCACTTTCTCCAGTTACTATTTCATAAATTCTAAATTTACATTTCACTTTCCATTGGTTACCATTTCAAAATTCTAAATTCTAAATTTACATCTCACAAAAATAGCATATAGTTCAAACTGCACATTTCTCAAATAACCTATTTCACTCTTTTGAAATAATTTATTTCACATTTCCAAATAATCAGTTTCACACTAATAAATTAAAATTTCACTTTTTGTGATTACTATTTAGCAATTTAGAACTACATTTCACTTTTCACTAGCTTGTTTCACAAAAAAAACATATATTTCAATTGCACATTTCTCAAATAAACTATTTCACTATTTTGAAATAGATTGTTTCACATTTTCAAATCATCAATTTCGCAACAATGCATTATAATTTCACTTTCCGTGGTTGTTGTTTCACAATTGAGAACCTACATTTCACGTTTCACTGGGTTTCACAAAAAAACATCTATTTCAATTACACATTTTCAAAAAATATGTTTCACTCTTTTGAAAAAATTTGTTACACATTTCCAAATAATAAGTTTCACAAGTTATCATTTTAATTTTGTATTTGGGTTAATATAAGTTTCTAGTGAAATAGGTTGGTTTCACATATTTCAATTGAAATAGGTTTTTGCACATTTTTCTAGCGAAATATATCGTTGAAATTTAAAAGTGTTTGAAATGTATCCAAGATTCGTCTAGTTCTAAAGGTCTCGGCACCAGGAGTTCAAATATATAAGTTGTTTCAAAAACTAACTTATAGTTTAAATGATATGGACAATTTAATTTAGCTATGATGAAATAAAAGAATGAATTTATGTGTGAGGGACAATGGTGGGGCCACTGCTATCCCTGTCGTATGAAGGACAATGGTGGGGCCAAATAGTTGTATTAGGCATGGTATTCAGTTTGTATAGCAAAAGGAAGAAGAATAAATGTTTACAGCCCGGATCTTAAAGTCATCGATGTTGAAATATATTGCCCGCCTCTCTCCGTCAGTTTGGACTTTTGAATGAGTTGGCTGGAGCATGAATTCAATATGGTATCATAGCCAAGCGGTTTTGAGTTCAAGACCCTGCCAACGCAGTATTAAAAAAACGATTTTGCGGCCTAGATCGATCCCACGACTAAGGACTAAAATAGCCTAGACGTGAGGGGGGTGTTGAAATATATTGCCCGCCTCTCTCCATCAGTTCGTACTTCTGAATGAGTTGGCTGGAGCATGAATTCAATAATCTATAAAAGGTGAGGTTGCTACCGGTATGTAACGCAACCGGTTAAAATGACTTTCACAGCGCCGCCTGCCAAGCCCGAGGACGCTGCCTCATACCTGAGAGGAAAAAACCACCCTCACATATTGCCAACCTAGCTGCCAGTGCGCAACCAACCACCCCAGTTGCCGCACCGCTGCAGCTCCACCGTAGCTTGCAACCATAACCCACCCCCAGCTAACGACCATCAAAAGACACACGCGCATCTCGGCCTCGTGGCCAGATCCGAGGATGACTCCGGCTTGGACGGACCCAAATGTCAGAGAGACACCAGCACCACCATGTCGCCACTAATGATGTTTGCTAAGACTACGTCGGTGTTTCCCACAAGAGGAGAGGCTGATGTAGCACAGCAACGGTAGGTATTTCCCTCAGTAATGAAACCAAGGTATCGAACCAGTAGGAGAACCAAGCAACAAAATGTAAACAGCCCCTGCACACAAATAACAGCTACTCGCAACCCGACGTGTTAAAGGGGTTGTCAATCCCTTTCGGGTAACGGCACCAGAAGGCACGATGACGGGAGAAAAATATAATAGATTGAAATAATAGATCCTAAATAAAATAAAGTGCAGCAAGATATTTTTGTATTTTTTAGTTTAATAGATCTGAATAAAAACACAAAGGAAAAATAGATCGCAAGGCAAATGTATGAGAAAGAAGACCCGGGGGCCGTAGGTTTCACTAGTGGCTTCTCTTGAGAAAAATAGCAAACGGTGGGTAAACAAATTACTGTTGGGCAATTGATAGAACTTCAAATAAGTATGACGATATCCATGCAATGATCATTAGATAGGCATCACGTCCAAGATTAGTAGACCGACTCCTGCCTGCATCTACTACTATTACTCCACACATCGACCGCTATCCAGCATGCATCTAGTGTATTAAGTTCATGGAAAAATGGAGTAATGCAATAAGAACGATGACATGATGTAGACAAGATCCGTTTATCTATATGGCGGTAGATATAGATCTAGTCTTTTTATCCTTAGTAGCAACGATACATACGTGTCGGTTCCCTTTCTTTCACTGGGATCAAGCACCGTAAGATCGAACCCACTACCGGGCACCTCTTCCCGTTGGAAAATAAATAGATCAAGTTGGCCAAACAAAACCCAAATATCGGAGAAGAAATACGAGGCTATAAGAGATCATGCATATAAGAGACCAAAGAAACTCAAATAACTTTCATGGATATAAAAAGATATAACTGATCATAAACTCGAAGTTCATCAGATCCTAACAAAAACACACCGCAAAACGAGTTACATCATATGGATCTTCAATAGACCATTGTATTGAGAATCAAAAGAGAGAGAGGAAGCCATCTAGCTACTAACTACGGACCCGAAGGTCTACAAAGAACTACTCACGCATCATCGGAGAGGCACCAATGGAAGTGGTGAACCCCTCTGTGATGGTATCTAGATTGGATCTGGTGGCTCTGGACTCTGCGGCGGCTGGATGAATATTTCGTCGACTCCCCTAGGGTTTCTGGAATATTGGGGTATTTATAGAGCAAAGAGGCGGTCCGGGGGGCACCCGAGGTGGGCACAACCCACCAGGGCGCGCCTGGGCCTCCTGGCGCGCCCTGGTGGGTAGTCCCCTCCTCGGGACTCCCCCAGGTGCAACCAGGGCCCATCTTCTTCCTTCTAGCCCATAAAAAATCTCCGTCAAGTTTCTGGGCATTTGGACTCCATTTGATATTGATTTCCTGCGATGTAAAAAACATGCAGTAAACAACAACTGACACTGGCCACTATGTCAATAGGTTAGTACCAAAAAATGATACAAAATCACTATAAAATGATTATAAAACATCCAAGATTGATAATAAAACAGCATGGAACAATCAAAAATTATAGATACGTTGGAGACGTATCAGCATCCCCAAGCTTAACTCCTACTCGTCCTCGAATAGGTAAGTGATAAAAACAGAATTTTTGATGTGGAGTGTTGTTCATCAAGTCATATCATATTCTTTTCTTTAAAGCATGGACATTTGGACTTTTATGTGATTCAAAGCAATAGTCTAGTTTTGACATAATAATTTAGATACTCAAGCATATCAACAAGCAACCATGTCTTTCAAAATAGCAATGCTAAAACAAGTTATCCCTAGCCCATCATGCTCAAACATTGATCCATTCATGAAACACACTCACATATTAGCTACACCCAATACTTACTCACAATCATATTGCCTCCTAGTTGGTGCTTTTGTAAGAGAAGATGGAGACTCAAATTCAAAATAAAATTGCATAAAGTAAAAGAAAGGCCCTTCGTAGAGGGAAGTAGGGATTTGTAGAGGTGCCAGAGCTCAAAGCGAAAAATTTGAGATAAAAACATTTTGGGAGGTGTATCCATCCCACCAACAAAAACAACATAGAGCTACGAACACTTCCCGTGCTAGATATGCCATAGGCGGTTCCCAAGAAAAAAATAAAATTTATTCCTTTTTCCACCATACTTTTACTTTCCATGTCTAGCCGTATTCACGGGTGCCTTCCATACCAACACTTTCCAAGGAATTTATTATTTGACAACATAAAGTAAATTCATTTTTGCATTTCGGGACTGGGAATCTCTAAAACCTTTGCCTTACTCTCGTGCAATGACAAGTGAATAAACACTCATCATGAGAATAACACATCCAGCATGGAAAATATTAGCCACCTGTTACCGTTCCGCGAGCGAAACAAATACACAAAAGAGAAGTTTATTTTGAAAATTAGAGATGGCACATGCAAATTTGCTTAGAACGGCAAAAGAATACCGCATATAGGTAGATATAGTGGACTCATGTGGCAAAACTGGTTTAAAGAATTTTGGATGCACAAGTAGAGATCATACTTGGTGCAAAATGAAGGCTAGCAAAAAGATTGAGAAGCAACCAACCAAGAAACGAATAATTTTGTAAAGCAAGCATTAAGCATAAGTAACACCGAATAATGCACCACAAGTAGGATATAATTTTCATTGCATGATTATTGACTTTCGTGCATGCATCGGGAATCACAAACCTTAACACCAATATTCTTACTAGAGCACAATTACTCATCAACATAACTCACATATCACATCATCATATCTCAAAGCTATTACTAAGAATCAAGTTTATTTTGTCCAATGATCTTCATGACATTCTTTTACTTTATCCTTCTTGGATATCTATCACTTTGGGACTAATTTTCATGTGTTGCTTTTCATAAGCTCAAACAAATAAAAGTGAAAGATCATGAGCATAACAAATTTTATTTTTCTCAAAATAATTTAAGTGAAGCAAGAGAGAATTTCTTCATAATTTTACTAACTCTCAAATAAATCTAAGTGAGGCAAGAGAGCATTTCTTCAAAAATACTAAGCACACCGTGCTCAAAAAGATATAAGTGAAGCACTAGAGCAAGTCCTAGCTCATAAAAGATTTAAGTGAAGCACAGAGAGCAATTCTAACAAGTCATGGTACAATTTTGGCTCTCTCAAATAAGTGTGTCCAGCAAGGATTGATGACTTAAAACATAAAATAAAACAAGCAAAGACACATATCATACAAGACGCTCCAAGAAAAACACATATCATGTGACGAATAAAAATATAGCCTCGAGTAAAATACCGATAGTTGTTGGAAGAAAGCGGGGATGCCACTCGGGGGCATCCCCAAGCTTAGGTTGCTTATTTTTGGATAATAGCTTGGGATGCCGAGGCATCCCCAAGCTTAGGCTCTTACATCCTTCCTTCATCCATCGTAAGATAACCCAAAACTTGAAAACTTCAATCACACAAAACTCAACAAAACCTTTGTGAGATCCGTTAGTATAAGAAAGCAAACCACTAATATAAGTGTTGTATCAAACCAATTCATATTTTGTTTTTGTATTGTATCTACTGTATTCCAACTTTTCTATGGCAAAAACTCATCAAGGAAAACCTTAGTGCCATCAAAATAAGCACACAACACAAAGAAAATAGAATCTGTAAAAACAGAACAGTCTGTAGTAATATGACTTTGGCGAATACTTCTGTAACTCCAAAAATTCTGAAAAATTAGGACGACCAGGGAAATTTGTATATTGATCTTCTACAAAAAGAACCAGCGAAAAAGCACGTTTCTGTGATTTATGAAAATTATTTTCGTGGGTGTAAAGTTTCTGTCTTTTTCACCAAGATCAAACAACTATCACCCAAGAAGATCCTAAAGGCTTTACTTGGCACAAACACTAACTAAAACACAAAAAAACACAACCATACCAGAAGCATAATTGTGAAAACACACAAGAACAGAAAGCAAAAAGCAAAAATAAATTTTATTCATTGGGTTTCCTCCCAACAAGCGTTGTAGTTTTACGCCCTTAGCTAGGCATAAGGCAAGGATCTAAGTTTTGTCATCCTTATTCTTCTTAGTTTTCTTAGAGGTGTTTTCATCATGAGGTTTTGTAAACAAAACATAAAACATATTATCCATGGAAACTTTAGCATTCCTTAGTTGGTTTTCATCATAACCCCTTTGATTTCCCGCAACAATCCAAGAGTAATGTTGATTAACATTATTGAAAACTTGTTGGATTATATCTAGAACTGGCTTCCTTTTTAAGATTCTCATCAAAGATCTTATTATCCCCAAGCAAATGCCTTAGTTCATAATCACTATTGTAAAGAATTTCATCTATCACGGGTTTTTCATGATTCATACCATAAAAGTCAAATATTTCCCTAGCTTCCCGAATTATGTAGTCAAACTCGTTCATAAGAACGAGACTGGCCAACTTTTTGGCTCTAGGATTCTTTATTTCGGGCAGCTCAAAAAACAATCTTTGCAAAGTAGGATGAGTGCGGATAAATTTACTTTCAAGTTTTAGAACTAGTGCTGAAATAGCATCCGCATAAGATCTAGTAGTTTTAACTATAGGAGCATCATCAAGACTCAGATTTCCCACACAATTGAAAAATTCTTGGATACGTTCTTTTCCCATAACGTTCCCTTGCCCCAAGATAAAAATTTTAGCATACAAATTGCCTGTACATCCAATCTTAGGAGTCAGGCCATCATCTGTTGGTGCCATACCGAAATCACCCATGATTACAAACAGAGAATAGATCTGACGAGAAGACGGCGAACGGAAAAGAGGGGTGAATAAAAACGGCAAATTTTTGTGAAGTGGGGGAGAGGAAAACGAGAGGCAAATGGAAAATAATGTAAATTGCAAGGAGATGAGATTTGTGATTAGGAACCTGGTTATGTTGAAGATCCTCCCCGGCAACGGCGCCAGAAATTCCCTTGATGATGTGTGCTAAGAGTACGTCGGTGTTTCCCCAAGAGAAGAGGATGATGTAGCACAGCAATGGTAGGTATTTCCCTCAGTAATGATACCAAGGTATCAAACCAGTAGGAGAACCAAGCAACAAAACATAAACAGCCCCTGCACACAAATAACAGCCACTCGCAACCCGACGTGTTAAAGGGGTTGTCAATCCCTTTCGGGTAACGGCGCCAGAAGGCACGATGACGGGAGAAAATTATAATAGATTGAAATAATAGATCGCAAATAAAATAAAGTGCGCAAGATATTTTTGTATTTTTTAGTTTAATAGATCTGAATAAAAACTCAAAGGAAAAATAGATCGCTAGGCCAATATATGAGAAAGAAGACCCGGGGGCCGTAGGTTTCACTAGTGGCTTCTCTTGAGAAAAATAGCAAACGGTGGGTAAACAAATTACTGTTGGGCAATTGATAGAACTTCAAATAATTATGACGATATCCAGGCAATGATCATTACATAGGCATCATGTCCAAGATTAGTAGACCGACTCCTGCCTGCATCTACTACTATTACTCCACACATCGACCGCTATCCAGCATGCATCTAGTGTATTAAGTTCATGGAAAAACGGGGTATGCAATAAGAACGATGACATGATGTAGACAAGATGTGTTTATCTATATGGCGGTAGATATAGATCTCGTCTTTTTATCCTTAGTAGCAACAATACATACGTGTCGGTTCCCTTTCTGTCACTGGGATCAAGCACCGTAAGATCGAACCCACTACCGGGCACCTCTTCCCATTGGAAGATAAATAGATCAAGTTGGCCAAACAAAACCCAAATATCGGAGAAGAAATACGAGGCTATAAGAGATCATGCATATAAGAGACCAAAGAAACTCAAATAAATTTCATGGATATAAAAAGATATAACTGATCATAAACTCGAAGTTCATCAGATCCTAACAAAAACACACCGCAAAACGAGTTACATCATATGGATCTCCAATAGACCATTGTATTGAGAATCAAAAGAGAGAGAGGAAGCCATCTAGCTACTAACTACGGACCCGAAGGTCTACAAAGAACTACTCACGCATCATCGGAGAGGCACCAATGGAAGTGGTGAACCCCTCTGTGATGGTATCTAGATTGGATCTGGTGGCTCTGGACTCTGCGGCGGCTGGATGAATATTTCGTCGACTCCCCTAGGGTTTCTGGAATATTGGGGTATTTATAGAGCAAAGAGGCGGTCTGGGGGGAACCCGAGGTGGGCACAACCCACCAGGGCGCGCCTGGGCCTCCTCGCGCGCCCTGGTGGGTTGTCCCCTCCTCGGGACTCCCCCAGGTGCAACCAGGGCCCATCTTCTTCCTTCTGGCCCATAAAAAATCTCCGTAAAGTTTCGGGGCATTTGGACTCCATTTGATATTGATTTCCTACGATGTAAAAAAACATGCAGAAAACAGCAACTGGCACTGGACACTATGTCAATAGGTTAGTACCAAAAAATGATATAAAATGACTATAAATGATTATAAAACATCGAAGATTGATAATAAAACAGCATGGAACAATCAAAAATTATAGATACGTTGGAGACGTATCAGCCACCAGGGAGCGCCCGCTTCGCTGGAGCTCGACACCGTTGTGAGCAGCCGAGCCACCGAAGCCAAGGAGTATGGGGGCCAGCAGCCGCACGCCGTCGCAGAGGAGGGCAGGATCCGCCGTGAGAAGGAGAAACGAGGGGAGCACGAGGAGGAAGAGGCGCCCCTAGTGATCATTTAGTCTGATGTCAATAGCACTGTTCAAGGACAATAGTAAACAACTTTCAATTAGCCAACCATAGTGTTCAGAACATGTAGTAAAGCTCTTAACACAGTTTTGGTGCACTGCTCGCACAGCACCGTACAAGGACAAAAGTAAGGCAGTAGAACTAGTTAATGAGTTGTGCTATACACACGGCAAATTTTGCACGATAGATAGATGAAGATGGAATCCAGCCGGACATGCATATGACTGAGAACAACAGTAGCCGCTGGATTTGCACATCGTGCACGGGTCAGGCACAAGTATCATGCGTGAAGCTCTTTCGCTAGTTAATCACTACACGTTAAAATATATGATTATTATGATTTGACTTATTATGACATAAGATGAAATTCCTGTCTAATTGACCAGCTCTAACCGATTTGACCTCAATCCAGACGCCTCTCACCATTCAAGACTCTAACTATGAGTACAATGTGGATTTGGAGTGCGACCACAAGAGAAATGCTAAGAAAATTATAGCTTTCAAAGGCACCCTCACCATAAGGAGGTTTATGGTTGTGCACAGGATGTAAGTATCCCTCTGTCCAAGGATGAAAAACTTTTGCGAGTTCAAAAGCAAGTTAATTTACTGAAATATGAATTGTGTCCATTACAAAGTTAATGGATTTAGTAGATTTATCCAATTCCATGTAATTTATTTAGATCTCACTGAATTGTGTCACATAACTGATGTTTTATGTAGTTGTAATCCTCTACAAACATGGAACACTTTGTGCATTGACATGTTACCATTTTGGTTGGGTGTTGTATATTTTGTTAGTGTGGAAGTGTATAGTTGCTATGAATTGTTGATAAAATGTACTGTTAAAAGTTGTAAATTTTGGTAAGTGTTCAAGAAAATTTGCCTCATCTTTAGACACTGCATTGTTGCTGTGAATTTTTATGCTCAAGTTGTGCATTGTTTAAAACTGGAGTGCAAAGTGCAAAGTTTCTATTTTAATTGGAAAAAATGGAGTGTTCTTTCTTTCCCTGTAATACATGTTGTATTTCCTGACAGTTGTTTAAATTATGTGAAATGTTTTTATCTTTTGAAGTTAGGCAATTGTGCTTTATTCAGTGGGTTGACAAGGAGTCGCCTGAAGCAACAAAGAAAGCACTACAGAAGATGTGGGATCAATATGAAGAATGTAGGGGTCCTATAATCCAAGAATGCTTGATCATGTAGAGAAAGTGCTCAAGCTCCAAGACAAGGTTAAGCAATTGGACACTTGGTACAAATATCTTGTTGCATATGTGAACAAAGATACTATATCAAACAATGCAAAAGGTGCATCAAGATAATTACCAGAAAATTATGTCAGAGGACATTGAAGCTTTGGAGAAGCAGCTAGAGAACAAGCATTATGGGATCAGTGATCTCAAGGTCATTCATGTTGTTTAAGGAGAAGTGATCAGTAACATGAGGAATCGAATCATGAACTAAAGATGGATAGGGATGGGCTGAAGTGGGAGATGGATCTGGTGAAGAGGGATATCCATGACCTGAAGAAGGATAAGAATGAGCTGAGGAATGCTAGGGATGAGGTGGTGACGAGGAGGGTGAAGGAAATATGCCCTAGAGGCAATAATAAAGTTATTATTTATATTTCCTTATATCATGATAAATGTTTATTATTCATGCTACAACTGTATTAACCGGAAACTTAGTACATGTGTGAATACATAGACAAACAGAGTGTCACTAGTATGCCTCTACTTGACTAGCTCGTTGATCAAAGATGGTTAAGTTTCCTAGCCATTGACATGAGTTGTCATTTGATGAACGGGATCACATCATTAGAGAATGATGTGATTGACTTGACCCATCCGTTAGCTTAGCACGATGATCGTTTAGTTTGTTGCTATTGCTTTCTCCATGACTTATACATGTTCCTATGACTATGAGATTATGCAACTCCCGAATACCGGAGGAACACTTAGTGTGCTATCAAACGTCACAACATAACTGGGTGATTATAAAGATGCTCCACATGTGTCTCCCATGGTGTTTGTTGAGTTGGCATAGATCGAGATTAGGATTTGTCACTCCGATTGTCGGAGAGGTATCTCTGGGCCCTCTCGGTAATGCACATCACTATAAGCCTTGCGAGCAATGTGACTAATGAGTTAGTTACGGGATGATGCATTACGGAACGAGTAAAGAGACCTGCCGGTAACGAGATTGAACTTGGTATTGAGATACCGACGATCGAATCTCGGGCAAGTAGCATACCGGTGATAAAAGGAACAACGTATGTTTCTATGTGGTTTAACCGATAAAGATCTTCGAAGAATATGTAGGAACCAATATGAGCATCCAGGTTCCGCTATTGGTTATTGACCGGAAGTGAGTCTCGACCATGTCTACATAGTTCTCGAACCCATAGGGTCCGCACGCTTAACGTTCGGTGACGATCGGTATTATGAGTTTATGTGTTTTGATGTACCGAAGGTAGTTTTGAGTCCCGGACATGATCACTTACATGACGAGGAGTCTCAAAATGGTCGAGACATAAAGATTGATATATTGGAAGGCTATGTTTGGACACCGGAAAGGTTCCGGGTGGTTCGGGCATTTTTTCGAAGTACCGGGAGGTTACCGGAACCCCCCGGGGAGTCTATGGGCCTTAGTGGGAGAGAGGAGGAGGCGGCCAAGGTGGGGGCGCCCCCCCCCCCCAAGCCCAATCCTAATTGGGGTGGGGGCCGGCCCCCCTTTCCTTCTCCCTCTCTCCTCCTTCCTTCTTCTCCTACTCCAACTAGGGAAGGGGGAATCCTACTCCCACCGGGAGTAGGACTCCCCCCTTGGGCGCGCCATGAGAGGGCCGGCCCTCCCCCTCCTCCACTTCTTTATATACGGGGGAGGGGGCACCCCATAGACACACAAGTTGATTGTTTAGCCGTGTGCGGTGCCCCCTCCACAGATTTCCACCTCGGTCATATCGTTGCAGTGCTTAGGCGAAGCCCTGCGCCGGTAGCTTCATCATCACCGTCACCACGCCGTCGTGCTGAAAAACTCTCCCTCGACCTCAGCTGGATCTAGAGTTCGCGGGACGTCACCGAGCAGAATGTGTGCAGATCGCGGAGGTGCCGTACCTTCGGTGCTAGGATCGGTCAGATCGTGAAGACGTACGACTACATCAACCACGTTGTCATAACGCTTCCGCTTACGGTCTACGAGGGTACATGGACAACACTCTCCCCTCTCGTTGCTATGCATCACCTAGATGGATCTTGCGTGTGCGTAGGAATTTTTTTGAAATTACTGCGTTCCCCAAAAGAGGGATGATATCAAGAAGGAAGTAGATGAGCTCAAGAAGAATAAGAAGTTGGAGTATGTCATAACTGACCTGCTTAAAATGGGTGCACTTCACAAGGGCAATCTCAAGAAGACCAAGGGGATTTGTGAAGAGGCTGATGTCATTGAGGTGAGTGGCTGAGAGTTAGTTGGAGTATGATACTTTACCTTAATTTATCCTATTGTTGCTATGTACCTATCAGACTAAGTTGCTAAGCCAGATGGTGATTTTGGTTGATTTGGACTAATGTAAAATGCAATTACCTATATTTGAGCTATGTAATATGAGACTACCTATATTTGTGCTTCTTTGAATGTTTCAGGCCATCTGGATGTTTCTATGAAATTGGTTTTAGAGATTCCGTCTATACTCACAAAGTGCTCAAAATGGATTCATATAATTAAAACAGAATGTGTAGTGTTTGTTTTGACAAAATAAGAGATAATTTGTAGTGTCTTTTACTTTGGAAAACACCCCAAGAGCCAAGCGGACTGATGACAAGAGTCCGCGCACATGCCATTGAAGATGAGCTTAACTCGCTCCTCTTTGAACTTCCGTCTTATACACACAAGACAAGTATACTACCTTAGACGGAGACGATATGATACTCATGTACCAAGGGATCAAAGTCCAAGAATCTCGGAGTGAAGACCGAGCCCCACGGGAAGTGGGCGAGGGAAGCAACTAGCGGAGCTGCCGCGACGCTACAACTCCAAACATTCGATGCCACCAGGAGAGGAAAAGAAACAAGCGAAGGCCATCAGCCAACAGCGATCAGACATCCGGTGTCACATCGACTGATTGGACATCCGGCGCACACTGAAAATCTGACAAGGAGGCAACAGATGCCTGACCAGCTCGAACAGAAATCCAGCACCCACCGGACATCCGATGCATCACCCATGGGTCGGACATCCGGTACCTGCCTACGTGCAGCCCAGCCCTAGAGGCCATGTATCCCTTCTGTTACCCCCTATCACGCCTAGCACTATATATATCCGTCCCCTACCTCCTAGTTAGGGTTAGCGAAGCATATTAGACTAAACTGAGAGAGTTGTGCTCATGTACCCCTCTTCATTAGAGATCAAGGCCTCCTTTGGAGAAGAATTCCAAGGAATTTCTAAGGCCTCCCTTCCACTTGTGGATTGAAGAAGACTACCCCCTTCAACACCTCATCTCCTTATGGATTTGGGAAGAACTTACTCTTGCTACTCTTTTCCCTTTGTTGTTCATGTACCTTTGTTGATCTCTTGTTGTTTGCCCTGATAGTGGATGTGTAATTGGATGTTGTCTTGACTGGTTCACTTTGTGTGCTCTTGAGTGTTCCTCTTTCCCCCTCCAAGTGTGAAAGATTGGGCCGAACTAGGGTTCTACCCTACATCAGCCCCCCTCCTCTCGTTCGTGAGCGTTCTCTCCCCGCTTCTTCCTCATACCAGTCGTCCCCGGGGGGTTGGGGGATAGTACTAGAGGAGGGCATATCGTGGTAGGAGCACGTCAGGATGTGCATGAAACAGGGTAAGTCGGACATGGGCTCATCACGTCCTTCATGAAAGGAACGAAATGAAAGGAGTAGGTGAGCCTCCAGCAACCTACGTCACCGCACGGGCTGCCGGGTCCCCTCTTCATAGGTCCAAGAGGGTATAAAAGGAGACGATGGAAACATTGGTAGGGGAGATGAATAACACCGAAGAACACACTAAAACAAGAGTAGGGCATGGCTATGATGGCCTGAACCTAGGTAAAAACCTTTGTCGCGTGCATGGAGTAATCAGTGTTTTAACCCATGCCCGAACAATCTCGGAGTTGCATCATAGCTTCGATCTAGAGTATCACCCGCCAACATGGAGCTGGGACAAGATTCTCACTCACAATGCTCAACGTGTGAAAGCACTGTGTTCGCTACTGCTTCTTGTTGGATGGAAATTTTGAAACATTGATAACCCTTGGATATTTGTTGCACTACTCATAATGAATCACCGAAAGCCTCAATATGTATAGCACCTATAGCAAGTAAAAGAGTCAATCTGAATAACAATGCATATTCGGCCTTGATTAATCATGCATAAAAATATTCTAAGCGGCATGAGGCTTCAAAAAATAGTACCATAAGGAGATATATAAACAACACCAACACTTTGGCCATTTCTACGAATTGAACCATCAAAACATAATCTCCATAGTACTAGAGAGACAAGGCTAACATCCATATTATGCATGTCATTAATCTGATGTTCAGTAATAAAATCAGCTATGATTTGGCCTCTTATAGATCTCAAAGATGCATAAGCCAAATCATATCCAAACTAAATATAAGCCCACTAGCCAATTCTGCAACTATGAATTGGTCTATGCAACGTATATTCAATGATGTCTCAACTCCATTCAATCATAATATAGGCATGCATATAAATTTCCATGAGCACATACCTTGTCTCGCTCTCCAATCGAACCAAGGACGATGTTAGAATACTACACTGGCCATGCATTGCCATACTCGTGGGACGATAGATAAATATCGGCCATTACCATGTAAACTTCATTCAAAGCACATATAGCCGAAATAAACAAATGAAATGACAAATCAAGTATTTCGGCCCTTTGATCAACAACAAACTTGTAGCTAATCAAATGTATAGTGACTTGGTAATACCCTTTCATGATGTAAGAAATTATATTGCATCCATGGATTAAAATAAGCCCATTGATGGTTACCAATCATACCTGATGACGAATTCCATGGCATAGGTGTTAATGGCATAGTTGAAGAATATGGATAATGTGTAGACCAAAGATGCTGAAACCTTCGGCTTGGTCCTTCGTAGTTTTCACTCTTTTCCTTCTTCACCTTTGCCGCACTTCTTGTAATGGAAGCTTGCACATACTTCTTATTTTGAGCACTTCCTTTGGGAACCCATGCCATGTTCCTTTCTTCAAGTTCTTGTGCACTAAGTTTTTGTAATTTCTTCTTTTGCCAATATGATAAGCCGAGTGGGCACCCCAGCAGTGATTTTGTTTGAAGCAATGGCAATTCTTGTTTTACCTTGTGCACTCTCAACTTCTTTTCTTCAGATTTGGCACTTTGACTCTCAATAATTGGTTGCTTCATCTCATTGCTTTTAGTAGCCAATGTCAACACTTTAATTGGTTGTTTTTCATTTGAGATCAAATCTGAAGTTGCACTCTTACGACCATCTCTTTTAACACGGTAAACTTGCTTCACCACCTCTTTCTTCTTCCTTGAGTTCTGGACCGATTCCTTATGATTGAAACGGTATTTAACATGTGATTGTTCAAATGTTGATCCTCTTGAAGCTGCATAATGTTGGTGAGATGGTCTAAAATAATATGGAGAATGTGCCCCTGTGTCATACCTGTCCCATGATGGATATGATTCCATATGAGCATAGGGAGGCATCCACGGCATTGACACTGGCGGACCAAAATAAGGATATGAATATGTTGCATTAAAATTCTCACTTTGCCAATACCGATCCTCATATTTGCGCCTTGGGGGTGATCTTGGATTCTTTGCATGATTTGGCCGATAAGCATTCTTCTCTTCACTCTTCTTTTGATATTTTTCCAATAGTTCAGCGAAGGTATTTTTTGATCTCTTACTTCGGCCTTTGTTTTCCATTGGTTTGCTTTCATCGATCGTTGGATTTGCTTGTTGTCCCCTAGTCCTTGGCGTCTTCATTGTAGCTTTGATGGAATTCCCGCCCTCAAGATTATGTTCATTATATTCTTCAACAACTTCTTTACTTGAAAGCTTGATCCCATCACCTGCAGTTTTTACCTTCTCTTTAAATGGATCGGCTTGAAGCAGCCGATGCAAAAACTTTTTGCCATCGGGACCAATCAGAATAGATTGGTCATCTCTTGGTGTTTCAACAAACTTCAATCGTCCTTTTTCAATGGCCGATTTAACTATTTGATGAAACATGTTGCAATCCTCAAAATTATGCTTGAACGAATCATGCAACTTACAGTACATTCGCCCTTGGATAGATGGCTCAACATGGTGATCAAGAATTCTAATATAATTATTTGTCAACGACAGATCAAAGATTTAATCACACATGTTTGAATTGAAGGTATACTTCTTATTGTTTAGCCGGTCTTGCTGTGAGGACGGCTTTGGAGGTAAGCAAACGAATGGTTCAGATTTGGAATTTCCCCATTCGGCTATGCAATGTGTTTTGCACTCTATACCCGATGTCTTTTGATAAGATATCATAATAGCATCAGTCTTCTCAAAAGAATTTAACCTTGGCTTTAAATTTCTGAAACGAAAATAGTTAGAGCATACATGTCTCAATTGAGACCAAATGCAAGTCAAGTAATAAATAAGCAAAGCTACCCAATTAGATATGAACTTTACATAAAGCAATAGGGAAAGCCTTGGGTGCAACAATAAGTCACTATCGGTCTTTATAAATGGTGCAATGGGTTGACCGATATGCTCAATAACAACTTTATTACTAACAAGTAAATTAGCCTTCTTCATTGGTCTTTCAAAATTACTTATGAGGATTTTTCTAATAGATGCATCAACTATGAAGTTGCGACCAAATCTGAAAATAGGAAAATTACTTGCTAGGCATACCTCTTCAAATATGTTGGGAGAGCATGATGGTGGTGTGACTTGAACAATATCTTGCTCTATCTTTGGATGGCTCCCCAATGCCTTATCATCATCTTTTTCTTGATTCCGCGCATCATTATTTTGAAGATCCTTGTCAGGAAAACTTTGTTCGGCTACTTGCTCTTGTTCTTGAGGCTTGTCAATTTGTACGGCACGGAACTTATAGGGCAGGAAGTAGGTTCTATTAACTTCAGAAAAATCAAGCACCGTTGTTTTCCTATGCTTGCCATGCCCTTTCTCAGTGATGCTTGCCTCGTTGGATTTGATGGATTCGAAATATATACTACTTGATTCAGCTTTTTCAACCGAAGCACTTTTAGTCTCCGATTCATCATTCTTTTCACCGTTTCTGCCAATTGGCAATGCTTCTTTTATTTGAGCCAATTATTTTTCTGTTTGTTTCTCGTGGCGAGCAGCAAAATTGGCTTTAATCTTTTTCTCAATTTCAGCCCACTCCGGATACGATTGCCCCCCAATGCTTTTAGATTCTTTTGGCAATGGCACATGGGTGTTGCCGAAACTTTGCAATTGTGTAGGGGGTGTATAATATGATGTAGTACTAGGTGAAGGCACAAGCATTGTTGTAAAACCATATTTTTGCTCGCCAATTTTATCAATTGGCAAAGATTCATCTTCTTGCAAAACTCTAGCTTTTATTGCCGCATAATCAGGAAATAGCCCCTTTTCATGTTGTTCAAGGCAAAGAGCACTAATCCTCTTTTTTTGAGCTAAACTCTTCAATGCAGCCACCACCACCTCATCTTCTACAATATTGGGCAAAACCGCTCTTGTAAAATTTACATTTATTCGGCTATGACCAGGAAGGTATGAAGCCGAATTATGAACATCTACAGTTGTGTATGGTGCTGAAAATTTACTGACATGAGGTGTAGCATATGAGGCTGAGAGTAACTGGCCGAATAACTAGTAGTAGCATGGCCAATTCTCCCATCCATCGGCATGATTGAACTAGTATATTGCAAATTAGTTGCCGATGAATAAAAAGGTGAAACACTTTCTTGTATGCTATTGGAAATTTTAACATGAGGTGTTTCAAATTGATTAACCAAACCCATCATGTTGTTCATCGGCATATGTATTTGTGGGGTTGCCGATGCATGAGAGTTAGGATACGTATGTTGTATGTTACTAGTATCATAAGCAGTTGAAGCATGTAAATTACTTTGAATCGGCCTATGCACGTAATTAGATGCATTATTGAGAAAACTAGGGCTGGCCAATAGAGTATACTCATTGAACGATCTAGTAACACCATATGAATTATTTGCATCTACAGTAGGGAATTGGGTATTCGTATTACCTTTGTAGATTGCAAATCCTAGATGACGATCTCTTCATGGTAAGAACAGGCCGGAGACCGTTCAAAGCTTCGTCCCTAGTGGAGTCGCCAAAAAGTGTGTTCGCACACGAACACGTCACCGTGTACCTCCAACGCCGGGGGTGATGCACCGCAGTTCACGTCGAAGGAGACCCGACCGACAGCGTGATACGCAGGACAGTTGGCGGGTGCTTTTTAGACCCGAAACCCCGCACACCCGAGAGGGACCCCGTCAGGGAGTGCGGCGGCAATGGGCTGCTCCAGGTCGATTCGCTCGGCCCTAGAGCCTCGTGGATCCGCAGCCCTCCAGCATGAAGAACAGCGAAGAAAGAGAAGAAAGATACAAGGGAGAGGGATAAAAGGTAGATGAACACGAAAAAGTAGTAGATTGATTGTTCGATTGTGTGTTGTTTCAATCGGCCGTCACCCCTAACATATATAAGAGGCGGCTGGACTTCCCGTACAAGCAAATGATTCATCTAGGCTTTCCTTACAAGAAAATTACATCAATTCACGTCCTACAGTTTTAGTTTCAGTCCAACTTGAATTCAGCCCGAATTTGTCCCATAATTCTGTCCTGCTTCTTGCGCGGGATGTAGAAATCGCATACTAACTCGGATGGAGTCGAGTTCAACATCAAACTTGTCTGCCTCGATGATCTGCATAATACAAAGCGGGCCACTTCTCCTTTTAAGGCCATCTTTATGAATTTCAGGGCCCATCTTTAAATGTGGGTCGGATTTAATTATGCAGTTTTCTGAACTGTCCGAGTCTTGTAACAATTTTGCAGGCTGTATACTATCTCCGATGATGATGACTCCAAAAACAAATTTGACCGCTTCGGCGGTACGCACAACTTCTATGTAGAACACTTTTCCATCCGAGGTCATCTGAATAACCTTTCGAGCCCATCTCCAACTTCTGATCGGATTGACTTTGACAGCCTCCACCCCGGCAAGCTTTCCACACCGGCAAGGTTTGTACCCCGGCAAGCTTTCACACCGGCAAGGTTTTACCCCGGCAAGGTTTCCACCCCGGCAAGGTTTCTACCCTGGCAAGCTTTCACACCGGCAAGCTTCCACGCCGGCGAGCTTTCCGCGCCGGCAAGCTTTCCACGCCAGCAAGGTATCCACCCCGGCAAACTTTCCACGCCGGCAAGGTCTCCATCCCGGCAAGCTTTCACACCGGCAAGGCTTCATCCCGGCAAGCTTCATTCAGCCGGCAAAGGCCGAATAACTCACTCGACCCATCAGACACTACCTAGGTGGGTGTCTGGTCCCTCGCGTCATTTTTTCACTCAGGACTGGTCCGCGAAGTATTGCCTCTAATTTTTGCGTACAAACTCGGATTGAGACGATTTTTATATCAAAATCGATCGTTTCGACGAGACGAAGACAATTCTTGTAGATCATTTTTCATATGAGGTCGTCTTGAGGGCTTAATCGGCCAAACTGTACTCTGAATATAAGATCCTGGTACTTTGAGCATAGTTTCGGCCTTTAAGATGAAATCGGACGGCGATGGCCAAACTTCAAAGATGTTTATATCAACAATACGGAACTCCTTCATGTAGATCACTTCTCCACTTGAGGTCATCTTAAATAAGTTCTTGACCGTGCCAAAATTGGATGTCAACAAATAGGGCATGGCTACGATGGCCCAAACCTAGGTAAAAACCTTTATCGCGTGCGTGGAGTAATCTGTGTTTTAACCCATGACCGAACAATCTCGGAGTTGCATCATAGCTTCGATCTAGAGGATCACCCGCCAACATGGAGTTGGACAAGATTCTCACTCACAATGCTCAACGTGTGAAAGCACCGTGTTCGCTACAGCTTCTTGTTGGATTGAAATTTTAGAAGGAAAGGTATGCACGCATTTTTAGGAACAAGGCGGTGATCATCACACGAAACATCAAAGATGAAGTACTTCTTTGGGCCATTGCGGTGGCCAAGCATTTGAGTAATGTGGCTACTGTGCAACAAACTCCATTAATGAAAAAGGGAACTCTTTGCCTTATTTCAAAAAAGAAAAAAGCTTCTGTAGCACCGACCACCCAACGTGATTTTCGAGCAGGCGTCGCCAAGCATTTAGTAATGGTATATCGATAATTTTCTCTAGTAAGGTTTGGCCTTTGTCTACAATCATAGGAAGCTGTGGACAAAGCGGATGGAATAACTTTTCGAAAACACTAACGCCCACACGTGTGGGCGTTAGACAACTCACCCACACGTTTCCATCAGCGTCCAACACCTTTTGCACGAATCGTGGCATGAAAAGGCTGATTTTGTATGCCACATAGGACAACTCGTGTGTGTGGGTGTGAGGGAGTTCGCCCGCACGCCGGTTTCTCTCCGCGATCAACGTTTCGCCAGTCGAGGCGTGCGATGAAACTGCTGTCGCGCCCGCACGCCGCGCACCACTTCTGTTCCCCATCTCCTACGACTGCCCATTCTCCCACTCTCCCACACCCAAGCTGTCATTTGCCATGTTTTTGAATGGTACATGGCAACTGCCCTATTTGTGAGCATGAGCAGATGGCAACTCTTTTTTTACCCCGAACATGTTATTTGTTGCCACGTCTGTTTGTAGCGCTACATGGCAACTGTCTAGTGTTAGTAGGTGGCAACTCCTAAAGATACCACCATCGCCCACATGCCCGTCTCCTCTCCCACACACCAAATGCTATCAGTTGCCATGTGTTTTGCAGGGTACATGACAACTGCCCTAGCGTGCTTGTAAGCATATGGCAACTCTTTTTTTACCGAAATATTTTTTGCCATTTTTTTAGTGCTACATGGCAACTGTCCAGTGTTAGTAGGTGGCAACTCCTAAAGTTTTTCAAATCATGATAACTATAGTAGACCAAACCATATATGGCAACAGCTGCAGTTGCAAAATGACATTCGGCACTTGACCTAAGATGACAACTGCAATTGAGCAACCATGGCAACCGTAGTTCAGCAACATGGCAACCGAAGAGGTCCGGACAATGGCAATCGCGGCGGGACGCATGGTTACTGACACGCGGGGCATGTGACTCTCAGGCAGGGAGGGGCGACAGCCGAGACACGTCGTGCGGGCCGCGTGCTCGTGCGGGACGATCACGCTGCACCAGACGTGCGGGCTATGGCTGTGCGCGCCCGTACGCGGTCATGCAGGCGGGGTCATCTCCGTGCCACACAGGGCGTGCGGCACAACCACCAGATACACCACACGTGTGGCAGTTATCGGCGTCCTAACCTTTTTGTCTGAACACACTTTCATCAACACGTGGAAATGGTGCTTCACCAGCCACAAGTCATCTAAGACAACTCCATCCCAAATTCCGTCGCACAAGAGCACAAGCACGGTTTCAAATAAACTAACATGGAAGTCACACTGGCACCCGGTACTGCTATACAAAATCGCCACGTCCCAAACAGAGAGGGTGGGTCTATCATCCATGGCTACATAGGATGCACACTAGACGTCTTGCACATTCCAGTCACTGATTCTTGTTTCTCACTTGCCTAGATGAGTCAAGATCCTGCTGATGATGGCGTCTTTCTTACCAGAAACTGGGAGTCCATGCGCCGTCAAGTAAGTTTTCAAATCCATCACCGTCATGTCCTTCAGCTGCAAATTAAAGATTCAGAATTTTGCAAAACAAACGTTAGCGTGGTTAACTTAGAAAGCTTTGGATGAATGGCGTCATTCAGGGATATCAAAGAAGCAGCACATCCAAATGTAATTCATGCTTCGAAGGTGCATGCATAGTTTGAACATGTATAACCTTCTCATTTTCTGCGGATCACTTTTCAACAAAGCATGATTCTTGGTGGAACTATAGTTCCTAAAATGCCAAGATCTGGCATATTACGCTCACTAGTTTTGGAATTACAGCATAGGTTGTAGAGTGGGCGACCAGCAAAAGACCAATTTATCCAACAACAGTTTGCGTATTGAGCAGATTTTCGTGCAAACACAATCTTTGTAATATAACCTGACTACTCACCTTCCCATTATCAGCAAGGTCTGCCCAGTCATAAGCCGCGCTTTTCTGTGAAGCTGCATCAGCAATTGCTTTCCTCTTCTTTGAGGCCCCACCTTTTGCTGCTGCTGCCTCAGCTTCCTCTTGGTCATAGTTTTCACCAAACACTGCAGCCTTAAATTCTTCTATAGCTTTAACTACTCCTGGCCTAAGATAAGAGTATAGGAAATATTCCACGATAAGGTACGGGGCGACTGTTGTATGTTTCTTTTATAATACAAACAATATGTTTGATAAGTAAACCTTCGGCTTATTTAAGCATGCCCTAGATTGTGCTTTCTTATATAAAGAATAAAAATATCTTAAGCCTATTTCAGCATGCACTAAATTATGTTTTCATCATCACTGTCCCTGTTTGGATGCAGGAACACCAAGATGGTTGACTATAGTTATTCAATAATTTGCATTTGCAAGAAACAAATGGCGGAATTAGGATGTAGCATACACAATTGACAAAATAAAAACATGTACCTAGCCAAGCCTTCTTCATCGGGCAGGGTCTCATCCTTTATATCCGGCATCTCATCCTCACCTAAAGCTAAGGCCTCCAAAATCCCATAGTGTTTTTGCAATCCTGTTCCATGAAAGAACAGAAACCACAATCGGAATAATGAGAAATTCACTGAATTTAGAGTCTGTGCATCAACTTAGTTCTTAATGCTCATTGCCATGCTAACCCAACAAGATATAGAGCTACAACACATCAGCAAGCAATCCTGGTCTATATAGATTGTAAGACAAGAGGCAAATCTACAAGTGGAACACACACATAAGTTACGAGTAGTTCTAACAAAAACTAAAATCAATTCTAGGTAGTGATTTACCTGGGTTAGCAAAATGGCTTACTGAGAAATGCTTCAGGTCAATACGTCTCAACAGATTCGAAGCTTTCTTTATTTGCTCATCTGTAGCGCGAGGTGCATCCCCAGAAGTCAGATGAACCTGCACATAAGTGTAAAATCATTCTGTTGCTTAAGAAGGGAAAATACAAAAGCAGCACCAGTGGTTACCTCTTCAGGATATCTAACATCATCCGAGTATGGAAGATAGATCATGTGCATTCCAGGTGGCTCATCTTGACCACTCGAAGAAATAACCTCTTCCTGTTTTTCAATCCCAGTGTTTATTTCGGAAAAGAAAATAGTTGGAGTTATGAAATTGTAAATCCAAGAAGTTCAGAGCCACAGACAGAAAAATTATGATGCATAATACAAAAAAAAAGTGGAATGTGATGCAGGAGTAGATAATTTTCACACCATCCACTCGAGTCTTATCCTACAAGTGAGAAATGGGGAGAAGCTGGAACATGACAGATTGGAAAGTTGAGCATCACAACAAGAGGTGTTTGTAGAGCTAAGTCATTTTGGGTTTATTACAGATTACCTCATTATCTCACTGAGAAATATCCAAGTAATTAGTTGAATGAAGCAATTAGAAAAAATTCAGGGAAATGAAGCATGAAGAATAATCATTTTTGTTGACGTAATCAAACCCAGATATTTCAGACATAGTGCTGTGGGTGCCTAGAGATAAGCTATCATGTGATGCATAGAACAATCATGTTACACATCACCTTGCCAGAAATCATTTTTTATGGAAAATAAGCAGCGTTTTTTGTGTGCAATTAACACCATTTGCACTATTACATTGAACAGATCTGTTCCTAAAGAGGTTGGTCATATCATACACGTAACCCAGACTAAAAAGTTTACCATAGTAATCATTGCAAAACAAACATAAACATGGAAAATATATCTTACTTGTGCAACAAGGGCTACAAGCCGTGGGCGAGTTGGGGTCCCGTAAAATGCAAGTGCAAACCTGAAATCATACATATCATAATTCTAAGTTTGTAAAACAGATCGCATAACCATAAAAAGAAACACGAAACACTACATTTATGATGCTATAAGCGTGTGTACTCTTGTTAATTTCCAGCCACTTGTATGAACATCTTAGTCTATGCCCAGCCACTTGTTTGAATAAACACATGAGAACATGTACAACATGAGTACATGACACATGATAGCTAGTAACATAGAAAGGTTTGCAATGATGGGTTGCTACAGAACATTATGTTAGTAAGGTAAGTGATTATCTGTTGGTGTGGCCAAACTCTTATTGACTTTGGCACCTCCCATACACAAAAAGAGACGAGTAAGTTGAACATACATGCCAAAACGACAACCTAAAAAAATGTTTCGGATTTTTTAGATCCATTCGATTCTATGAAATCTAAAGTAGATCAAACACACAAGCTAGTATTTAGACTACTAATCTAATTAATATACAGACCCAACAGAAGTTACAAGGAACCAATTAGGCATAGCACGAGGAAAACAGATAAATGGCATTGACTGGGATCCTACAGTTTAGAAGAGTGCCACCAAAGAACCCATTTTAGATATATGACCTAAAAGAAAGTAACTTTCCCTGTTGTGTACCATATCACCCATTACCATGCTTTTCACATCATAAGTCACAACTCCTTTATCCTTTCATTTTCCAAACAGCCAGCAGACTACAGATCAGATCATCAAAAAATATTTCAACAGAAGACACAACAAACAAACCCAAAACTTCAGCAAACAATGTTCCAACCACGTGTATTCGAATTCATTACTTGTCGTGAATAATACCTCAACATCATACCGAAGTGGATATCCCCAGAAATTATCCCAAACAACGAGAGAATGTAATGTGAGAACGAATAATCCAGATTAATTAGAACCAATAATCCAATACTAATTCTTTTTAGTGCATCCTTATGATTCAGGATAACTTCATGCACATTCATAGGTTTCAGTTCTCGGACAAGCTTTCTTCCTGAAGTGGTCATAGAAGTTGTGGCAGGATCGGGAATAGGCGATAGTGACTAACCGTCCAAGACGCAGCATCGAGCTATGTAAAGCAACGAAAACACGAGTGCTTCCGAATATTTGCTGCATCAAAGCAAAGGAGGTAAATCTAGCATGCACCCATCATTCAACAACCCTAAATATTTTCAAGAGATCTATTTAGTTACTAATAGCACAAAGTAACTAATCACTGAGCGAAGTATTATATTTTCTAAGAGAACTAGTCCTTCAGCCTGAACAAGAAGTAGTATGCACTAGAACCACCAAGTCAAACTACAAAATTGTCATCACATATAATGAAAACGTTCCCATCAAGGAAAATACTGAAAGTTTACAACTGTTGATTATCTACCTCAAGTTAGAGAAGCACATATAATGAAAACATTCTCATCACAGAAAATATTGGAAGCTTATGAACAAGATTATCAGTCTAAAGATAGAGAGTAGAGACACAAATGGTCTGGACTCTGTAGAAACAAAATAATAATAGTATTTGAATGATGAACGTCATGCACAAAAGAACAAAGTACCCTTAGCAATGACAATATAAGGTAGTGTTATTACCTCATCACTGGGGTAAATAAATGTTGATGGACTTAAGTTATGATAATCTTTTAAGCAATCCAATGGCTTGAACCCTAAAAGGCGAAGATGATGACTTGAAACCCTCTTCACATCAGACAATTCACGAACAGAAAATTTCACAACTTTACTGCACAAACATGAATACATAAGAGTGCTTTAAGATCACAAATATAAGCATCAAACTGAAACAAGAAAACAAATAATGGAAAGATTGGTGAAGAAACCAGGAAGCAGATACTGGAAGTATAACACAAAAAAATCTAGAAATTAAAAAATACATTATTACATGATACTGTATAAACATATGTGTACTTACTCATTGTATAGCTGGAAGCGCTCTTGAGGAGCCTGAAGAAGGGCCCCAGTATCATTGCATATGAAAGACCTTTCAGTCTGTATAAACATCATTTTATGTGTTAAGAAAATGTAAGCAAAAAGCAACTGCAAGAGAAGAGTTGCACTGCAAATCTTCCCTAATAAAAGGAAGTTAATAACAACGAAAACTCTCACTTCCATAAGATATGCAACATCTCATTATGCGAGTACATTCAGGAACAGATTCTGAAGAAGAAAAAGCCCAAAGATTGTTTACAATATGTAAAACTGTTGAATGTTCTGTTATGCCCAAGAGGCACAGAAATGCTTAATCTATAATGGTAGTCCTCTACACAATGACTAGTCTTGATCCGTTTCCTTTTTGTGTGGCAAACAGATGGCACCTCAACCTCAACTCCCTTGAAGGTCAGGAATGCATGACCATAAAATAGTAGCTCTATGATCCAATCAGATTATATCATGTAGCTCTCAGATCCTTCAATCATGAATCTGAATAATTCGAATTTTCCAGATACCAACAGTGTGGCTGTGTAACTTTTCTATCCATTTGACTATTACTCGTTATTAAATATTATTGACCATTTTGCAGCAAATTCACAGGGACACAGTACACTTGGAGAGGGCTTCGAGAGGGCATCAGAGAAGAATCCATGACCTGCGGGTGGGGGTGTACGCCCCCACGTTATGGTCATGGCCCTGGGCCATGCGGCCAGCCGACATGCTCAGGATAACAACATGGCTGTCCATTCAGGATGGAATAGGATAGACATTAGTTAGTGTGCTAACGATTTGGATATGGCTAGTACACTAGAGATATAGTAGTGGTTACAGCAGGATAGATGCATGTGCCGTACATGTACGTGGAAACCTGTTCGATTAAGGGAGGTCTTAGGTCTTAATTATTCTTGGTGCATCTTAAGCTTGAATTGAGATCCAACTTGTGGATCAAGTTAGTTGTACTATATAAAGGACTAGCGTGTAACCGTTTTAGGCAATCAATCAGATAAAGTTCCAATAAGCCTTAGAGCCTCTCTTCCACATCAAGGACTAGGTGAGTGCCCTATCCCTAGTTTCCAAACCATTATCCTATTCTTATGCAATTTATCAGGTTGTGGAACGGTCCATAACACCCCAAAACCAAACTGTGTGTTTGCATCTCCAGCTGCTTAGGTAAATGCACACTCAAAACATCTGGAAGTGCTGGGTACTGATCCTATACATAGGTTGCATCAATCTTTTGCCCTATAATGGTAAGAGATTGGCGTTGCATAATCTGGGTCTACAATGAATCAGTTACCACACTGTCAGACTATAGAATGTTGCATCATCAACCATGAAAACATTTTCACTTCCCGGTCAAACAAACCAAATATCCTTAGAAATTAGAGCAGGAAAAAAATTGCTTAGATGCTCTTTCAACATTATCCAAGAGATGGTACTGCATAGCCAGGATGCTATCTACAATTCTGAGCTACCCTCCATCTGGAAATGCCTTCAGTCAAAGTTTTCAAACTTTGACTATAAATATTGTTTCAACTATTTAGATTCAGAACTTGTAAACCATATGATACATTTTTCTTGAAAAGTACTCATACTATGATAATTTTCTTGTGTTATGTATGCATACTATTACTATAGTAAAAATTAGTGGTCATGGGTAAATCTTGAAGACCATGTCAATATCCGAAACGACATGTATTTGTGATACAGAGGGAGTATGACTTAAGCCTACCGTAAGCTCGTCACAACTTTTGTAATGATAGCATAACAAACTATGAAGGCGCATCAGCAAAATCCAAAAAAGAAAGCAACAAAGAGCATATATTTTTCACAGAGCATAACTTTACCTTTAATGGAAGGTTACTGATCGAGTCAAGCCACGTAATCGTCCCTACAAATATAGAAGTAACACATTTATGCTTAAGTTACAACAACTTGTAAAGAAGCATTTGAAAGACAGAGTCAGAGCATACCTGGAGCAGTTGGACGGATTAGCGCATATGTGTTCACCTCTATGCAAACATCATTTGTAATTGCAAATGAGAGAGTTTTGACTTTGCGCTTTTTCATCATTCGCTTTCTCAGTTGATCGGTCATATCCTCCAGCCTTCAAAGAACAATACTAGAATGAGGGCTCGAAGTAAGTGGGTCTAAAGAAAACTATATCTAAGTAAAGTAAAGCATAAGCATAACCTTCCATAATGATTAGGGTAACAGACCAGTAGCATAAAAATTATGATGCGTACCAAGAGATGCTAAGATATAGCTAGAGCCTCCGAAAGCTCTACAGAGTTAGCTAACCATTCTTGTTGATGGACCAAGCAAAAAATCCATTCAAGTTTTTGTTACGGGCGCATCTGACCTACAGGCGAAGATCTAAGACAGCAACAGCAGCAGCATCTGAACCCAGTTTGGACGGTAAGGTGATAATCGACTAGGACTCCTAGTCCTTGTTTCAATGACCCAATCAGGAGAGGCGCCTGATTGCAGCCGAGAAGAGTTTGTATCCTAGTAGCAGTTAGCTACATATTTGAGTATTACTAGTTGGCTATATGCCTATTGTGTATGGTATCCTTTCTCCAGGGTCTGCTATATAAGTGCAATGTATAACTAGTTGAATTAAGCAACAAATAGATTCTCCAAGTCACAAGTGTTCAGAGCCTTGCTTCGCGGCTGGGGAAGAGCCATGCCGCGTGTACAAGGGTGAACCGCTCTTCCTTGTGCGCAAACCACAATTCTCGCCTACACATGCATCCACCTCTTCCCTACACCCGAGCACATAATGGTTTTACAGCTGGATTAGTTCACACAAGAAGTGCACCTGAGGTTACTTAACCTAAATTTCATGCAGAACGGCAAAAAACCTTATGGAAGCATTTGTACGCTTAAGCAAAGATAATAAGTTTTTTTTGGTGAGAACAAAGATAACAAGTTAACCATTCAACTTCAGTTGTTTTATCCTATGTTCTTATTATTTGGAGGACAATGCACAGAGTTGACACCCACTACGGACAAAATTCATGGTAGGACAATAACAAGTCTACATAGTCACAAGAAACAACAGACTGTATATTTGTTCTCAGATCTGGTTCTGAGACACAGATTATCTCCATTCAACAAAGTTGCAAGTTCCCACGAGCACCAATATTTTTCTTTTTTCTTTTCTTTGCGCAAAGTAATTAGAAGAATAAGATGCCATTGAGTATTTACATTTGTATCAACAAGACAAAAGAAACAATCGACAAGTAAAATTGGTGCTTAAAGAAAGGAAATTACTTTTCACCAGCAGATGGCACGTACTGCACTACTTCATCTCCCTCCAGACCAATCAAATCCTGGGAGATGGAAGTTGCTTAGCATTTGGCACTGATACCAGGGGAGAGGAGAGCTGCGAAAACTTACTGCATAAAACAGGGACATGTTGAAATCCTCATCAGGCCTACTCAATGGAAGAAGTTCGATAGACAGGCCCAGATCTTGTGCATCCTGAAGATAGGCAAGTAATTATAGAACAAAAACATAAGATCATTAGGACCATACAATATTACTCCCTCCGTTCCAAAATGTAGTGCGCCCACGCTTCTCAAGGTTCAACTTTGACCATAAATTTAACCAACAAGACCGACTGCGGCGGGAGCAAAAATTATATAATTGAAAACTTCGTTTGAATACGAATTCGTTGGTATAACTTTTGCTCCCGCCACAGTCGGTCTCATTGGTTAAATTTATGGTCAAAGTTGAAGCACGGAAACCGAGGACGCACTATATTTTGGAACGGAGGGAGTAATTTGCATCTGTGGGCTGCTTGGTGTAAAAACAGAATAGATTTATGTGGCATAAACAAACTTTTGCACGTTGAATTGTGGTCCTAATCATATCAGTCTTTGCTGCTCCTGTAATACCACCAAAAGGATCGTCCTCATTGGTGAATATGAGGATTCTCTTACTCACAGTCTTCACAGATCTGACGAATGAAAAAAGAAGAAAGGTGAATCACTGAAGTTGAACCATATAGGTGTTAACCATTACATTAGATGATAGGTTGATAGCTAAAGCACCTAAAGGATGCTGCATTCACTAACACGTGAATTTATGCTTCAACATCCAGCAAAACACTGTTAAAGCACCTAAAGTATATTACATTCACTTATAACTAATAAGTATAATGTGCACAATGATCTAGCTGATGCAAACTAGATCGTGCATAATATATAGAAATTTAAGCTTTACTGCTGAACTGTATCCCCCAAGAAAGTTATAGACAATACTTGTCATGTATACAGGCTACACCTCAACAAAGATGTTTAATGCTACTGGAATGTGTTAATTAATATAAACTACGGCATCTGAGAAACAAAGGAGAAAAGTGAAGTTACCCTTTACGCAGCAGTGCCTGTGCAACCCAAAGAGCATTGTACAGGGTATTCTCTCGAGATCCAGAGGTTATTCCATACCGGCTTCCAATGTTATTCATAAAAGAATCTTGCACAAGTGAAAACAAAGATTATAATGAAAACATAGTTGCTGAGTTCTCTCATACACAAGTATCCTACTCCAATTTTATCCATAGAGCCTTTCTGTTCAGGCCAAAACAAAATGAAATAAACATCATGCTTACAATGTTCATGTACTGATACTAATGATATTTCCTAGCTAACTTTCCAAAAACATGGTTGCCTCACAATTTTTTAGTGACCAAGAGAATACAAAAGATGAAATCAACATGAGATGTAAAATGCCAGAATCAGTTGAGATAATACAATGTCTGAGTTTCAGTCTTGTAGCATGATTTTTATGCATGTGATATATGGTATAAGTAAACCATCCAACTGTACAATTTCAAATTTTCTGCAAGTGTTATATACAAATCTGCTACATGGAAGTAGCCCAGCATGTGTATCACTCGAACTCTGATCGGCTGTGCAAAAAGAACAATTCATTAAGTAGCATTACCTTCTACACAAGAAAATTCTTTAATCAGTCTTGCATCAGGCCTATCAAGTTGCTCTCTTTCTGTGACATTGTAAACATATACACCAGCCAGCTCCTGTAAATTTTTCTTTTCTTTCTGCAAGAGTTATGTGATAGCTATATCAAAGAAGAGTACCATGTAATAATAGCATATCAGTACCACTTTGTAAGCGTTCAAGGAAGTTGCACTTTGTAAGGAACATCATAAAAAGAATCTTATCAGATATTAGTAATCTACACAGTGCAAGACAAACAGTTTAGCTCAAATTTTCACACATTTAACTGCTCAATAGACAAAAGAACAAATCATAGCAACATGTCACTCTTTCAACACCTGGCAGTTCTAATCAGTTCATTTGTTGATGAATGAAAGTGGATTTCAAAGACATAATTGAAATCTTCAAGTTCAGTGTCCATTCATCAGGCCTAGTAACAGCAGATCTATCAAGTAAAACTAGGAAGCAAAGTTGTCACAGAGAGCAATACACCAGCGAAGATTAAGGTCTCAACCAACAGGTTGGAACTCGAAAACCTCGCCTTTGCCTTTAGTCCGAACAATCACTTGCAGTAAAATCAGAGGACTTGGACCAGTGAATAAATAAACTAATAACTAATCAAGCATCGAGTTAAAGCTTACTACTGTGAGTAGCAACTTACGGTGTTAAAGAAGCATATTGCAACTTCATCACGGGATCTCCCGATAATCTGCATCTTCAGAGACTGCGTGATGCAGTTCACTATGGTATGGAAATGTGTCTCCTGCTTTTCATCTGGCTGCAAAGAACAACAAGACCAAAATGCTACATTACCTGTAAATAAATATAACCACAGAACTTCACACAAACTAAATATCGGCAAATACAGCAAGCTCCTATCCTTACCATCGTATTATCCAAAATCGTTCACTCTAAACCATAACCTAGAGTCCTGGACCTAAAGCAAACCCTCGAAAGCATACAGAGACTAGCTGCCTACTTTGCGTGTGCCGAAAACCAGGCATACTACTTGTAAGTTGCACCACTTTGAGAAAGTTATGGTCAAAATACATGTTATATGCTGACTTAATTGCAGAATCAACAATGCTCTGGGGCTGTGAAACTATGCGCATATAAGCTGCTTGTGCTTCACCTTGGCGGCGTTGGCGGGGGTGAACATCCTGGGCGAGGCGTCTATGAGGTAGACGACCATCTCCTTGTTGGCCTCCCTCTCCTGCATCCAAAACCACCACACGCTAGCATCAAAACAAATCGCGACGCACGCAGCAATCGAACCCAAGATGGAAAATGGGGGAAAGGATAGCGCGGAGCAGGGAGCGTACATGGAGGTTGTCGTCGTCCTCGTCGCTGTCGTCGCGGAAGATGCCCTCGGGGTCCAGGTCCATGGCGCCGGCCGGAACTAGCACTCGCGCGGGGAAGAAGGGGGTGCGTGGGGAACCCTTCCGGTAGCTTCTGGAACCTTCCTGGTCAGCGGAGAGACGAGGCGAGTCTTCCTGGTCACGGGAGTCGCGAGGCGAGGCGGTGGCGTCCGGGTACTGGACGAGCGGCGGCGCCCTCCTCGTCGGCGGAGACCTGGAGGAGCGGCGGCTGGCGGGAGTGGGGGAAACTCGGGGACGAGTTTTTTCTTTTTCTTTTTCTTTGACGGCGGAGACGGTCATATATTGGCAGAGGCCCAGTCCACTCCAGCCCACCTGTCAGCCCGCATCGACGACTCCCCTGGTAGAAAATCCAGTGCCTTGCTACGGGCTACGCCATCCGTTCCTCAAAATAACCTTATTCTAATGGCGAGTGCTATTTCTCAAAAAAAAAAAGTTTAATGGCGAGTGCTAGGTGCCGGCGCGCCTGTCCACGTGCGTCCAGGGAGAAAAGCGTCCCCTGCCCCCATTGCGTCGGTCGACCTTTCCCGTGTCTACCCTCCCACGGAGGGCGCCGCTCCTCGCTCGTCTCGCCATCGACGTGCTCGCAACCCCGGTGTCGTCGTTGAAGCTAAATCTCATGGTCGTTTTGTGGCCCTCGTCGCCTTGATTCAGCTTCTGCCGTTTGCAGCTCTTCGTCAGCTGGTTCCAAGACGTGGCCTCGTGGTTGTAGCACCCTTGGTCATCGTCGTCTGCTCGTCGCCGGCGTCGGCTTCCACCACTGTGTTCATAGAAAAAAGCTTCAGCAACAAAAAAGGGGGTTTCGTTGGTGGTAGCCACAAAAACCAACAACCATTCCAGCAAAAAAAAAAATCATGGTTCCAGCAGAAATGCGCCATCGTCGAAGGTCGCGAACAAATCTCGCCGATTCCAGCTCTGCTTCAGATGGTTGTAGCAAAAATGGTTGTTGGTTTCAGCAAAAACAGCAATGCGCAAAAACAGATGGCAGCCACTAGTCGTCGTCGCCCCCAACTCCTAGCCTATGCAGCAAAGTCAAATGTTGGATCCAACCAAAATCAAAAGTAGTTCCAGCCCAAAATTGATGTAGCAAAGATCATGCGGCGAGGATACCACCATCCTCTGAGTTTGCAGCAACATTGAAAGCTGGTTCCAGCAAAAATGTAAAGTGGTTCCAGCAAAAGAATGAATGCAATAAAAATCCACGGTGGACACTGCCATCGCTGACCACCACCAACCCTCGTCGATTGAATCAAATCCCTCGCCCGATTCCAACACCGCACCTTATCGGTTGCAGCACGTCCCCCGCGTCGCTGTCGGTCCCAGCATTTGTCGCCGCTGGACGCAATAGCCTCCGCCACGGACCGGCTGCTCCACTGCCGATGAGCCGCCACACCCCCGCAGGACGAGCATCAGGCTCGTCGTCGCCATGCAACCCCGCCACACAGCAGGGGAAATCAACGAGCTCGTGCAGGGCCCCTGTATGGGTGCTCACGCGCAGTCGGATGTGGGGGTGAGACTGCAGGGCGCGCGAGATCGAGGGATGCCATGGCAGAGCAATGAAGAAAAAAAGAGATGTGAAGGAGACGATAGTCTGACATGCTCGATTGGAAGAGATAAGGCAGAAAAGAGGGAAAGCGGTGCTTGGGCCCCACTAGACACGTGTGTGGTGGAAGGTGACCGCCGCAACGTTTCGGCCGGCACGCCGGGTCTAAACGTTTTCCTATTTTAATACAGACTATATAGAGAGCAAAATAAGTAAATATACACTTTAAAATATATCTATATACATTCTTTTGGGAAAGTGCTGATTTGGTTAGTTTTGTTTTGAGTTAGTGCATGACATTCTTTTGGGAAAGTGTTGATTTGGTTGGATTTTGTTTTGACAGAATGTCAAATATTATAGTATGCCGAGCACAAAATAATAGATTGGTCATAGAAAAAAAGAAAAAAACAAAAACAAAAAATGAAACATAGAAGAAAAAATAAAAATAAAAACACGCAAATGAGCCCGTTATTTTAGTTATATAGTTGATATTTTGATAAGATTTAATTTGATTTGGATATGCGTAATGAAAGGTAAAAAAATTAGATTTAGTTGAAATTTTCTTAAGATTTTATATGAATAATTTAATATATGATGGCGTTGTTTTGGAAAAATGCCGATTTGATTAAGTTAATGCACGCGTTAATTGGCCGGCTTGACTGAGTTTCAGCGAAAGATAGCTTATATGACACTCACGGCTGGGTTTGCCGAGAGGTTTGTCGGAGTGAGGCAAACCTAGGGGGTGTTTGGTTCAGAAGTTTTAGGACTTTTTCTAGTCCCATGGACTAATCAAAAAAGACTCTCTAGTAGAGTCTTTTTGTAGTCCCTGTAGAAAAATTCCCTCCCGTTTGGTTCTTAGGGATTTTTTAGGGATTTTTTCTAGTCTCTGGGACTAAAAATCCCTGAACCAAACACCCCCCTCCAACCCCGACATAAAAAAAAAGCTCTCTGGCGGAGTCGTCGCCGCAGGAGGCAGGACCACCTCCAGTCCTCCACTCCGCGATGCGGCGGCTAGGGCTTTGACCGCGTGCCCGTGTCCTGCTCGGCTCCGGCCGACCACCACCTCACTCACCTCACTCCAGTGCTCACCACTCCACTGTCGTCATCACCATTTCTTCCGCAGGGGGTCTCGTCTGAGGCGGATTCGATCGAGATGGTAGCGGCTGGTTCCTCTGTTCACCCGTGTTCCTCTTTCCGCCCGCCCTTGTGCTGACTCGCGCCTTTTCTTGCCACACTAAACGCAGGTCAAGATCGAAGATTGTGATGGGGATGGCGCCGCCGACCCGCCGCAGCCCAATCCGGCTCCGGCACCCGCTGCCGTCAAGGCGGAGGAGGCGATTGATGTATGTGCTATCTGAATGTTGTGGTAAACTACTGTTAATGGATTGGGGAAAAACGGGAGAAGTATGTACTCCCTCCGTCCCAAATTACTTGTCTTAGATTTGTTTAGATGCAGATGTATCTAACGTGTCTAGATACGAATGTACCTAGACAAATTTAAGACAAGTAATTTGGGACGGAGGTAGTATTTGTTTAGTGCGTACTCCCTCTGTAAAGAAATATAACAGCGTTTCGTAATGTACTACATGTGCTTGCTTGTTTAGAGGCATTGTGTAATGAGTGTCAATTGCTGCCTACATGTGCTTGATTTCTAGGTGATTGATTTAATGAATAGGATGTCGGGTCATCTTGCCCTAATTCTGTAATCAATATATTGTGTACTTTTTCTAGTGATGTACATTTGTCTTGGATCTTAAAGTGGTGCTTCTAACTGAACCACCAATGTCAAGTTTCTGTTTTTCTCCGTGGAAACCTTTCACCTGTCCTGTTTTGCTTTCACTTGAACACATGTATCGTAGCGCCAAAACACAAGGAGTTATCATAAATTTGATTCTTGTGTTGGATGTAGTCTGCATTTTAAGATTGGAGCACTAACAGTGATACAGTTGATTTACGGTGTTTAGTATTTGAGAGTAACTAGAATGCTATCTGGACACCTTTTCTATATTGCAAATAGAATCAGAGAATCGCAAATTGGTAGGACTACCACAATTTTGTGACATTGTTCCCTTTTATTGGATTGTTGTTAGTGAAGTTGTAAAAATGACATGATCTTCTTCACTCTTACTCTAGGATGGTCAGCCAGGCTCTTCATCCAGCTATTTAAGGTCACACTTTATTGGTATGGGATTTTCACCAATACTGGTCGACAAAATGCTTCAGAAACATGGTATGCTATAATTTATAAAATATTTTTTATGTGTATAGCGATATGAAATCTTTACAGCAATGAACACACAGTTAACTTAGAGCAAATACCTTTCGATTTATAGACTAACCACACATATCTCCAATACAGGTGATCATGATTCTAACACTATATTGGAGTCACTTTTGTCTCATCATGTAAGTGATTCTGATTTTCCCATGCATTCTCGAGTTGATATGTTGGGACAGTCGTAGTGTTTATGTTCTGCTTTTATAGTAAAATTATCCCTTCTTGAGTCCTCGATTGAGTAGTTTGCTGTTAAAAGTCTACCAT
Organism: Triticum aestivum; assembly: GCF_018294505.1. Classification (NCBI taxonomy): domain Eukaryota; kingdom Viridiplantae; phylum Streptophyta; class Magnoliopsida; order Poales; family Poaceae; genus Triticum; species Triticum aestivum. Next base: position 58,483,016 of record NC_057808.1, on the reverse strand, counting down.
GCCCCTTGTGTCCCTATTCCTTTTCATGATCGTGATATACTGATTCTGGATTAAAAAGAAATAGCTGAAAAAATTGTATAGATTGGGAAAAATGTATAGAATGTTAATGATTTCAATATTCCCCCGCAAAAAGAATATACTGAATAATTCTTATTTCCTTAAGATTTTTTTCTTGCACACCAGTATCAGTGCTTGATTGCTACCATCCTGTAAAGATCTTGTACTTCGTATTTTGTGCATCTCATGAACCTTGAAATTATCGTTGTTGATATGTTTGCTTTTGTTTTCTTTTATTTTGTGCAGTTATTCTTTTTTTCTGTATTGTTGCTGGTTGCTAGTGTAACTTTATTTGAGGATATCTAGAAGATAGAACAATGTCTTATTTAGAGGGCTAATTCTGGTCATCAGTGTTTAAGCTTTTGTTTCTTCTATGCGGTTATTCCTTCATTTTTTGTATTGTTGCTAGTCACTAGTGTGAGAACATATACAAGGAGTTAGAATGATGTCTTATTTAGAGGGATATTGGCTGGTGTCGAATCTGGCATTCTCATCTTGCAATTTTCATTAATGGTATTATATGTTGCACATTGTGAAAGAGATCTAAATTCATGCTCTTCATATTTCTCAAATTACCTTGATGCTATATGCCCTCTCAGAATTCCGGGTCTGAATCGTCAAGTTCGTTAGGCAGTCTCTTTGATTCTGACAATGAAGAAAACAGTTCTAAACAAGACATCAAGGTGATTTCCTAGCCATAGTTGTTATCATCATATTCTTCGTTTTGAATTCTTTGGACTAATATTCTGAATGTTCCTAACTTCAGCCGGAGCCAGATTCTTTCTCAGAAAGGAGGTCATATTTACTCCGCACAATGAACTTCTCACAGACGGAAGTCGATTTAGCATTCAACCAATTAGGTTTGTGATTCTGCACTGACTTGTAAACGTAGCAATTTTTTATATATTTACGATTGTGTAGTGGCGCCAAGCTTTTGGTGTTTTCTGTGACAAGAGTGCCACAAAAGCTAAAGACGGGTTCTATAGGATGGTGATTCGACCCGCAATGTTGTATGCCGCTGAGTGTTGGCCGACTAAAAGGCGACATGTTCAACAGTTAGGTGTAGCAGAAATGCGCATGCTGAGATGGATGTGTGGCCACACAAGAAGTGATCAAGTCCGGAATGATGATATACGTGATAGAGTTGGGGTAGCACCGATTGAAGAGAAGCTTGTCCAATATCGTCTGAGATGGTTTGGGCATATACAATATAGGGCCAGTTCTTTGGGGGCTTATGGTTGGCTGTGGAATAAGCTGCACCCTTAATTAGTAGGCTTCTAAAAAAATTGGTTGGGCTTCTAAAATAAGTTGGAGAGGGGGCAGCTTATTTCAAAACCAGGCATAAGCCCCAAAAGAAATGGCCCATGGGCTTCTAGAAGCGCGAGTGCGTAGTGGATGGTTAAAGTGTATAGATAATGTCAAGAGAGGTCAAGGTAGACCAAACTTGACATGGGAGAAGTCCGTAAATATAGATCTGAATCACTAGAATAACACCAAAGAACTAGCCATGGACAGGGGTGCGTGGAAGTTAGCTATCCACGTGCCAGAACCATGAGCTGGTTTCGTGATCTTATGGGTTTCAGCTCTAGCATGTCAGAACCACGAGTTTGTTTCGAGATCTTATGTGTTTCAGCTCTAGCCTACCCCAACTTGTTTGGACTAAAGGCTTTGTTGTTGTATAGGAGTACCAAGAGCACACACAGTCTTATCACAACATCGTTTATTGTAAATATGTATCAAAGTCAATTTAGTAGTGTTTGATATTGATTTTTCTCTCATTATATTCATTATAACAATAGTACTCCAACATATGCTTAATTTTAGGTGAGGATGCACTACTTGATCAGCTTGTAGATTTCATTGTCACTGCTCAGGGAGGAGTATTACCGGGAGATATGGAAAATGGCCATGCTACAAATGAGGTTTTTTTTTCCTTTTCCTTTTGTTTCTCTTTGCTACTTCTACTTCTAAATCTCGATATTTGTAGACATGAAGTATACTTAGAGCTAGCTATTCCATGGGCCCTTTACAATATGGACTACATGAGCAATCAATTATTTTTATAATATGTTCTTTCTGCAAAATTCAATAGTCATTTGCTTTCTACTGTGATTATTGGTTTGAGACTAAAAATAACATATCATCTAACACGGGAAAAGGCTTCCAGCAGGAACTCCATAAATGTGTTTTTGAAGAGACTTCCATATTATCTCTATCAAATAATGAGTACCATCCGTAATTTTGTTATTTCTATTGCAATTCTTTTCTGACGTGCTTGTTTACCGTTGCTTATTTCCATGTGTTCTAGGTTTCCATGTGTATACCCCAAAGAACTTGTTCAATAATCACTATCTACTAGTCTGTATTATATACATTTCCTTTGTTAACAACAATAATAGTCAACGGCTGTAGTATGAAATTTAGACATGATTGCTAACATCTATCGCAGTTATTACCTATGTTTCTAGCTTTTATTTCTTTAACACTTAGTATATGGGATTCTAAATTGCATACAAATGTGAGGACCTTTTAGGCTGAAGGCTACAACTTTTAACTTTAAAACACACTTTTCCAGGTAAAAGCTGAATCATTGTTTGGGGTAATGGATAAAACGCTTCATTTGCTTCAGATGGGTTTTACTGAGGAAGAAGTGTCATTGGCTATTGATAGCTTCGGTAGGTCAAAATTAATAAGTTTTAAAATTATTCAATATATTGTTAGCTTCTAGTACTACTTTTACTAGATATACTCGAATCCTTTAAAAGATTATTTATGATATATGTGCCAATGGATTGCTTACGATACCTGCTTATAACATTTATGCAAACTACACACTATTCATCCTTCTAGCAAGGTGAACCCTATTTGGCACTGCAGGCGCCCGTTATAGGGCATTTTGCTAACGGGCGCCTGCAGCGCTAGGCCGGCCCATCTAGAGTTTTTACCTTCTGTGTTTTAAATCCGCAAAAAAGAAAATGCTCTTATCATGATTCGAACAAGCGACCTCCCTCCCCTAGTTAGGCTGGTCTAACCACCCCGCCAGCGAGAACTGTTAAGATTTAACTTTTTTTCTTTTATTCTTTCGTTGTCCTTTTTCCTTTTTTTCGTCTTCCCTTTTTCCCTTTACGTTTTTTGTTTTTTCTTCTTCCTGGTTCGATGAATTGTTTGCAAATACATGAACTTTTCTTGATTTGATGATTATTTTTTTCAAAATTATGCACTTTTTTCGAAAATTCATGAACTTTTTTCAATTCCGATGAACTTTTATCAAAATCCATGATTTTTATTTCAAAATCGATGAACCTTTTATCAAATCTGATGAACTTTTTTGAAATTCAATGATTTTTTTAAAACATTGATGAACTTTTTAAAAAATTGATAAAACCTTTTAAAATTTGATGAACTTTTTCAAATTCAGTTAACATTTTTTCAAATTCTATGAACCTTTTCAAATTTGATGAACTTTTTTTCAAATTTGTGAACTTAGTTCGAAATTTCATGAATTTTTTTCAACTTCATGTTTTTTTAATTCGTGAACTTTTGTTGAATACAACTTCTTTTGATTTCGTGAACTTTTTTTGGATAGATGAACTTTTTTTGAAATCTGACTACTTTAAAATGTTGTTCACTTTTTTTAAGAATTTTTTTTTCAAAATATATTAAAAAATTCGAAAATCTAAGCTATAAATTAAATCGTACATTTTTTGTGCAACAGATAGCGCGGCTGCCATCATTCTTAAATAATTCGCTATGAATTCAGTCAATAGTGCTAGGGTCCAGTGGTTAGGCGAACATGTATACTAGTGTAGGGGTGAGAGTTTGATTCCTGGTAGTGGCTATCTTTTATATTCTTTTTTTGCGCTATAAAAAAGAATTCAATTTGCGTCGCCTCGCATTCGTGGGCCGGCCCATGAGGGATTGTTGTGAGCGTCAGTTGCCATTCGTGGCGTTGAAGGCGCTGCATAGGAGCACCCTTCTAGCAAGCACTATATGGTGCATGGTTTTTTGTGAAGCATCAACATTTACGTTTTCTCATCCCACGCCAGCTTCTCTCCTCTCCTCCACCTGCCTCCCTCGGTCGTGCTCGCTGGAGCTATCGGGCAAAGCCCCGTGCGATTGCTGGCGAGGGCGGGCTATCGTCTCCTCCGCTGTTACTCTCGGATCCGGGATCCCATGCGACCCAAACCCTAACCCTAGCCTCTGTTGCACTGCCATCAGGTGTTGCTCCTCCCATCGCCTCGTTATGGGTGCCCATCGGCCTGGAGCAGGATGGTCGCGACTAGGAGGACCTTCGATTGCCCTGCTCTGCTCATGGTGTCTTTCCCATCCACCGTGACGTTCCTCCGGTGGACTAGTGGTCGGATCCGGCTAGCCCGATGGCTCGGGTGTCTATTGTGCTGCCTTGATGGCATGGTCGCTTGACATCTAGTCGAGTCTCCAAATCTAGAGGTGCCAGATCTGGAGCCTCCATGGTGTGCTCCCCGTCCATAGTTCGATAGGTGACTAGCTATGTGTTTTCTCCGATGGAGGGGTTGTAACGAGGGCTTGAGTGGATTGGACAGGGGTCGTTGCACGATAGGGTGGCCTGTGCCAGGGAGATGGCCCACGCATGCTCTCCTCGGAGATGGCTCTTGTCGGGGCTCGTTTGTTGGGTTGCCGAAGAGGTGATCTGTGCTTCTGAGGCAAGCTCCTTGTCTACGAGGTTCTGGTTGTTGGGCTTGACAGTGGGTGACAAGCTTCATGCTCTCCCTTGATGTTGGCGATGTTGCTTGTCGGTGCCTATGGAGGATGGGATATCAGCAGAAGCTGTGCAAGGCCTAACATCGTTCTCCTATGAGGTGTTGCTTCCATGCCCCTCGTCTCTAGGTCTTCCAGTATCCTCACCTTTTGCTGCGGTCGCCCTCCTTCATTGTGCCCTTGTGTGGTGCTCTTGCATGTGTGGTGATGTCAATGTTCACTCTAGGACCTTCCTGACGCACAATGTTCCGGGCTTCTTTTAGACGGCGTGCTTCTTGGTTTGGACTAGGGGTGGATTAACGAGCTACTCGGTGTTAAGCTCATTAACAAGCAAAAAACTTTGACCGGCTCTGTTCATCTGATGCTCATTAAGCTCTTGAACTCTCACACTAGGTCATGAGTACTCAGTATATACACACATACATGTGCAGTATAGATGCAGAAAGCCCCTTATAGAATGTAGAAAAACACAAAGGATACACGGCTAAATGTATATAACTCTATGTTATGACCGGCATATACTACAACCCAGGTAGTTAGGGGCCTGGCCCAGTTATCTTATCGTTATTAGGGGCTTAGCCCAGTTATCGTATTTGGAGATTATATAAACTCATGTGATGACTCGTTTGAAGTTAAGCAGAAGCAATCATATTTGCTCGGCTTCCTGAAGGGAGCCTGGAGACCTAACCCTAGCCGCCGCGTCCTGCGCCCTCTCTCTCTCTCTTGCGACGGCGCCCCAGCGTCGGCGACCTCGCCTTCCTCCACGCCAAGCCCCCTTCGACCCCTACAACCTACGAGCTAGACTTGGTAGGATCTTAGATCCTATCAATCTGGTATCAGGTGTCTCAGGCTCGATCATGTCCGCGCCACCGCCCACCTCCTCCCTTCCGCTACCGATCGCCTCTTCGTCGCCGATGACCACCGCGGCCAGCACGCCGTCCCTAACCGGGCCGGTCTCCTCCGCCCCCTGGACGCCACCCGCGCCCGCCCTCGCCGTGCTCACCCCGGAGGAGATGACGACGGCGCTCCGGGACCTGACTCAGGCGGTCCAGGGCATCCGCACCTTCCTCGCGGGGCACTATTGGCTGCAGCCGCCCGCCCCCGTCACCACCATCGCGGGGCCGCAGCCGCTTCCGTGGCATCCGCCACCACCGGCGACCTCCGTCGCATCCATAATGCCGCTGCCACAGCAGCAGCCGCCGCCGCCGCCACCACCGGCGATCTCGGTGCCGGGCCTTTCGTCGACGGTGCCCGGGGTGCCCATCCACCAGGTCCGTTTTCCCTCGTCGCCATCTCCGCTACCGGCCTGGCTCGCCGGGTCCATCGAGCCGGTCTACATGATGGCCTCAGGACAGCCGCACGTGCTGTCACCGCCGGCGCCGCCCCCGACCATGCAGTTCGGCGGGTCCTCGGGTGCCGCGGGTCCCTATGATGGTGTGGACGGTCCCCTTTTCCATGGCGGTACTCTACAACCTGCACACTCGGCGCCGTCGCCCTCGCTGTTCCACGCGGATGACACATACCCGCCTGTCGTCCACGCCCAGCCATCGCCGAGATTCTTCAAGCTGGAGTTCGCGACCTACGACGGCACCGTCGACCCACTGAATTGGCTCAACCAATGCGATCAATTTTTCAGGGGGCAGCGCACGCTCGCGTCCGACCGCACCTGGATCGCCTCCTATCATCTGCGAGGCGCCGCCCAGACGTGGTATTACGCCCTCGAGCAGGGCGAGGGCGGCATGCCACCATGGGTGCGTTTCCGCGATCTGTGCCTCTTGCGCTTTGGTCCGCCTATACGCGGGAGCCGTCTGGCGGAGCTTGGGCGCCTTTCGTTCTTTACCACAGTGCAAGACTTCGCCGACCGCTTCCAGGCACTGGCGTGCCACGCCCCCGGCGTTTCGGCTCGTCAGCGGGGCTCTTCGTCAGCGGCCTACCGGACCACATCCGCGTGGACGTGGAGATGCGCGGGCCACAGGACCTCCAGACGGCCATGTACTACGCCCACGCTTTCGAGCGCCGCGCGGTGGCCATCCAGCAGGCGTCACCGCCCCGGGCCACTGGGCCGCCACCCTGGCCGGAAGTTCCCGCGCAGGGTCGGCCTGCTCAGGCTTCCGCGTCGCCCCTCGCCGTGACCGCGGCGCGCCCGTTCCGCCGGCTCACCCGGCCGAGCAACTCGAGCGTCGCCGCCAAGGGTTGTGCTTCAACTGCGACGAGCCCTACGTGCCCGGCCACGTCTGCCCACGACTCTTCTACCTGGAGGCTGCGGACTACATTGAGGAGGACACCGCCGCCGCCCTCGGCGACCTGCCCGCCCCAGCTGACGCGGAGGTGTTTAGCGCCTGTTGATCACCTCGAGGAGTTCCGCAAGCGCTTTCTCCGCCTTCCAGCTCGAGGACGAGCTGTTTGTGCAGGCGGGAGAGATGTTATGACCGGCATATCACTCAGCCCAGGCAGTTAGGGGCATGCCCAGTTATTCTCATCGTAATTTAGGGGTTTAGCCCAGATCGCTACTAATCATTTTAGACGATTTTTAACTCGTACACTTGGATCTTTCATGTTGCAGTCTCGCAGTGAGGTTTATGTTCCATATACAGAAATTTGCTGCATGGTTCTAACGTTTTCCACTCCTATGCGTGTTTCGCGCAGATTCGCTGGTGATATATCTCCCATGCGTTGCGAGGATTTCTGTTGAGCAGGGTACTCTTACTCATTCTCTGGCCCTAATGCTCATGCTCAAAGGTGTGGCTGAGCGCAAGCATAGTATCTTCTTGAACGGCGCGTGCAATATGGTCGCCTCTACTCCGCCTCACTTCTCCTCAAACTCATGGTGGATCAACAAGAGTGAGTTCAGATAGAAGTCATGTTATGCTCTAGTATGAGCCTTTGCAAAGAGATCCGCCAATTGTAACTCTTGAAGGCATTTTTGTACTAAAGAGCAATAAACTGATCCTGCACACCAGCGCGCACAAAAGAAGCATGAACACCAATATACTTGGTGAGCTCATGCTTCGCAGGGTCATTCGCAATACTAACAACGCTTGTAATGTCAAACAAGAGCAGAGTAGGTGTAGTGATAGAAACGTAAGAAGCATCAATACGAGTGCGGGGACATGAGATTCAGCATTTTCCAAAAACAACCATTTGGTAATATGGCAGCATATGTAAGTATTTAGAAAAATAAATAGCACAAAGATTAAATGATAATTTTGATGAGAGAATTTTTTAGTTAAGATTTTTGCATATCTGTTGCCCCATTTTCATTGATGAAAGGCCTTGAGTAGTCCATTCACGTAAGAAGACCCTCCACCAAAAGCCCATGTACATGTAATCCTCCACTCAGAGCCCATATAAGATCCAACCTTAGAAAACCTAGACTAGGCTTTTCCAGCCCTTCTTATTCCCATGCTCTTTCTCCACTTCCTCTAGCTACCGAAGAAGTGCATAACATGAGATGCGCCTCTAGCCACCAAAGAAATGCAGAACATGAGATGCACCTGTACCTTCTTGCTTGTCGACAACTTGCATCCCCATCTTCCCGTGTGCCTGAATCTTCTTCCTCACCGCAGGCTGCAATCCCCATATTTCTAGAGCTTCTTCCTCACCGGCAACCACCTTCCCATCTTCCACTCTGCCTGTCTCTTCTTCCCCACCAGTGGCTAACGTTCCCATCTCCCCCCATGATATATTTGTCCAGTATCCCTGATGTACCCCCTTTTTCTTTTATTTCTTTTATAAACCCAAAAGGAAAGAGATATTGCTGGATACATGTCGTGTCCACGCGTATTGCTGTGTCCCGTCGTTACTAGGACAACTATTCGGCTATATCAGTCGTGTCCATGCTTTTTAGACAAAAACACCAAATTCCCAAAGTAACCACTGTAACCACGTCACCTCTGCCGTCAAAGGAGCTAGAGCTCACCACTCTGCCTCTACACTCGAATGGGAAACTGTAGTATGTTTCTTCATCTTCAAGGCAGTGAAAGAACCACCAAGAAAAACACTAGCCCAGGGTGACTAGTCCATGTAGCATCTGAATAGGCCTGAAGCTGTAATGAACTCGAGCAGAGAAAGAACATACGGTGAGAGATTGTGCCCCGAAGATATTGGAGAACAAGAGGGAGGTGACTAGTGAAGTGGGAGCAGAGACAAACAGACTCAAAAGTATGGACATGATAGGAGATATCCGGATGAGTGACAACTAGATGGACACTGCTCCCAACAAGACGGCGATAATGCGTCAGATCAAACAAGGGTCACCATCAGAAGCACGGAGGTGAACATTGAGCTCCATGGGGTCTCAACAGTGCGCTCACCAGTAACAACAGCATGAGCAAGGAGATCCTGGATATATTTTTCTTTGGAAATAAAGAAGCCATCAGAGGTAGAAGAAACCTTGATTCGAAGAAAGTAGTGAAGTGTGCAAAGATAAGAATGAGAAACTGCTCACATGCCTTCACAAAGGCAATGTACTCAGGGTCGTCGCTAGTGATGATCATGTCATCAACATCAACATATAGAAGAGGAGTCCGATCACGAGCAGAGAGGCAGACAAACGACGCATGATCATGAGCACTTACCAGAAAACCAGCAACAATTACCATAGAGGCGAAATGCTCAAACCGGGCACGAGGGGCTTGCTTAAGGCCATAGAGAGAGGGATGAAGATGGCAGACCATGACATTAGGAACAAAATATCCAAGTGGTGGCTGCATGTAAATCTCCTTACAGAATTCACCATTAAGAAAGGCATTCTTAACATCAAGCTGAGGCCACGACAAGAATTGTGCCAACAATGGTCATATGGGCCACAAGAGCAAAAGTCTCATCGTAATGACGATCATGATCCTGCTGAAAGCCACAAGCCACAAGACGAGCTTTGTACAAGTGATGGGACGAACACAAAAAGGAAGAGAAACAAGATCCCATGTGCTGGTGCGCTCAAGAGCGGGAATCTCCTATGCCATCGCAAGCTGCCATTCGGGATGAACAACTGTATCATGATAAGAAGTTGGCTCAAGGACAACAATGTTAGAAAAACCATTGGGTCAACAGGCGGATGCGGGTGATGGCGTAAGGCATAAGTAGGCTGAGACGAGGAAGAGGGTACATCAGAAGTAGATGGCTCATGAGTATAATAGTGAGGAAAAAGGGAAGAATACGAGCACGCACCATCGTATAGGCTCAAGTGATAGATATGGTGAAGCCACAAGGGATGAAGGTGCGGAATCATGTGACAGGTGAGGTGAGGAAACCCTAGGAGATGGCAGCGTCAGATCTGCAGCAGTCGGAGAAGCATGAACAATGGGATGGGTGGACAAGGGCTCAACATGAGTGATAGAGGTGTGTCGGGAAAAGTGAGGAAAGATATATCCTCCATTGAAAAGGTCGAGGAAGATGGACGTGGGTAGGAGGGATAAGACTCATCAAAAGTCACATCTTAGAAATACGCATTCGACGACCGACAATGATAGCCCTTATGCTCATCATTGTATCATAGACTGAATGGTTAGTTTGGTGCGTTCATTGGGGGCAAGAAGAACATAGCAAAGACAACCAAACAAAATAAGTGTCAAATAATCAGGAGAGCGATCAAAAGGACCCTCGAAAGGAATGCCGCCCTATAGAGCAGAGCATGTTGAATGTTGCTGAGATAGCTGGAACTGGAGGGAACCTTAGCCCAAAAGTGGGGCAAAAGAGAGGTGGCGATCATCAACGCACGAGTCGTCTCAAGAAGGCGACGATGCTTGTGCTCAGCCACACCATTACGATCATGAGCACCAGGACAAGAGAACTGAGCAAGAGTACCCTGCTCAGCAAGGACTCCACGCAACATCTTGGAGATATACTCTTCCAGAAAAATCAGCCGGAACACACAAATAGGCGTAGAGAATTGAGTGTGAACCATGACAACAAAACGCTTATATATAGATAGATAAGAAGCATAAAATATATCTAGGTGTATCGAGAATCCAGTGTGTCGAGAGAATCCTATATAGTGATGGCCCCTTTTGAGGCAAAGGGAGCTGGACCCTATACATCGGAGTGAACATGGTCGAAAGGACCCTGAAACAGAGTCCCGCTATGAGGATAAGGTAACTGGACTTGGTTACCAAGTCGGCAACCCTCATAGTCTAAAGACACACTGTTGGAGACGGACCCAAGAAGACCATGTGGAACTAAGGATGAGAGACGAGAGCCACACAAGTGACCACCGGATGATGCCACTATTGATAACAATGGGTAGACAAGGCAACATAGGCGGAGAGACTGGCGACAACAGAGATTGGGGATTGGAGGAGAGACGGTGGCCAGTGGAGGGCGACAACAACTAGACAGTGGCCAGAGGCAGAAGCGTCGGGAGTAGCGCAACCGTTGAAGAGGAGGAAGTGGCGACACAAGATGGGTTCAAGCACAAGTTGCATGTGCTGAATTTTTTTGGGTCTCTAATACCATGTCATGAAATATGCCACTTATATTTCCAGGTGGCCATAGGCTAGTATATATACGCATATATGTGTAGTACAATATGCAGAAAGCCCCTTATAGAATGGGAAAAATACAAAGTATACACAGCTAAATATATATAACCCTTAACAGTTCATAGGCATTACCCCCTTTTGATTCAGTTACAATGTGTTTTTATGAAGGAAGAAAGTGACCACATGTGGAGGTACACTAGTTGTCCTTGATGTGCTGGGTTCAAGGGAAAAAAATAGTGTGGTATACAAAATAGCGTTGTCCTTTAAATTACGCTATTAGCGAGACATCGTACACTGATTTATTTAGTGAGACAGTTCTCTACACGCTATAGCACGCTATTTTTTTCCAGTGGTTGGGTTAGGTTGATTAGGTGGAATAGAAGGGTTGAGGTGCCACAAAATGTAGTAACTTAACACAAGAATACATGTTGTGTTGTATTAACAAGCTTAATGAGCTACTCGTGAAACTCGTTATGTCACTTGTTAAGCTTAACAGGCTAAAACCAGTGATTGGTTCTGTTCATTAAGAAGCGAGCTATGAGCTTCACGAGTCGATCTATCGAGCATTCATTAAGCTCGCAAGCTACGAGCTTTTCGTCTACCCCTAGTTTGGACGGCCATTACAGCACCAAGGGGGTTGTTGGGATCAGCGTCATGCCACGAGGGTGTTCAGAGGTATCATCTACTTGCCAAGGTCCATTGGGTGTGATCGGTGGTTGTCACTGATGGTCTCCGGGGTTGGAGGCTGGGGCGCTGGTGAATGCCTTGCATGATCATGTTCATGTTGATGACGATGTCCATAGACGCGATTCTTCTCCTTGAAGGCACCGCTCCATTTATTTCTCCTTCAAACTGCTCGTATCATGTACCACCTGGCCTCTCACTAGGTGTGCACCTTGGTGTCCCGCTGGGCGATGCGTGTCGAGGCACTCTAGGAAGATTTACGGTCATCGTCAGGATCAAGCAAGCACCTTTTGTTCATGTGCTTAGCTTAGCTTTGCTTAGTTCCGGTTTACTGGTCTCCTGTTTGGCCTTATTTGTGCTTCTCTTGTATAGGTGGAATCATCACCAGGGTTGGTGTGTGTGTGTGTGTGTGTGTGTTACCTTTGTGTGATGCTTGGTTGGGCGCTTTATCTATAAACCGGGGCAAAAGCTGTTTTCAGTAATACTGACATTATCAGAGGCTAATTTGCACACTTGTGCAGAACTTATGAAACGTGATGTTAGGACAAAAGCACAGTTGTAATCCACATATTTTAATGTACCAATCTGACATTTTTAAGCTGACGAGTATATTGTGGTCTACTGCTGTTAGACTGTTTTGGTGAGTTCCTACAAACAATCCTTTAAGTGTCATGTTTCCTACTCTTTTCAGGTCAGGAAGCAGCGGTTCAGGAGCTTGCTGACTCAATTTTTGCAAGACGTATTGCCAGTACCATTGAGCAGAAACAGGTAACTGATTGACATCCATTTCTCACTGCTACAGACTTTGTGTGGTGAATTTGACAGACATGTTGTTTTAGATTTTTGCTAGAAGTCATCTTGTATACAGTAGGGCCGTGTAGCATATATGGCAAGGTTATAGGTTAGATCAGCTGTTTACATAAACGTTCCTGTGATGTTCTTTCTGATGTTTCCAGTTGCTTTCCTAGGTTTTGTTTCATGATTTACGAAACATATAACTCTGTAATCATTGACTTCAGTGCTCGTATGTTCCTATAACTCTTATGTATGTGGCATATATATTTAAATCCAATTAATAACCACTCTCATTTCTAATCTGGCCTCTTATGTTCTATTGTAGGTGAAAATTGAGTCTGAATTTCTAGGGGAGCAAGGGGAGCAAGAAACTGAATATTCAACATATCATCAGAGGTTGAACTATTATGATGATGACGATGACAACAAAAGAGTTAAAAAGGCCAAGCATATATTCAGAGATGATAGAGGAGCCTCAAGTAGTCATGCTGTCAATCAACCTACTCCGTGGTTAAGTGGCGGTGTTGGGTCAGCTGGTGATGGTTATTTGAAGGAAGAAGATTATGAAATGACATTGGGCCCTCGTGCAAATGTCTCTGGTGAGCTTGCCAAGCCTCCCTTCTTCCTCTATGGAAATGTTGTTAACATCACCAAAGATGCGTGGTCTGAAATATCGGGTTTCTTGTCCGGTGTGCGGCCTGAGTTTATAAATAGTCAGCTTTTCTCGGCTTTGATGCGAAGGGAAGGTTACCTTCATAACCTTCCAACAGAGAGAAGGCATGTTGTGGTTCCGAAGTCACCAATGACAATTGAGGATGCAGTGCCTTCCACAAGACATTACTGGCCCACATGGGATACCAGAAAACATATTGGTAGTGTTACTTCAGAGGTGGCAGGAATTGAACAACTTTGTGAGATGTTGGGAAAGACCATAAAAGATTCACGAGGACTTCTTTCAGAAGAAAAACGAGCGCAGATCTTGCACCAATGCAAGATGGCAAATCTTATCTGGATTGGTCAAGACCGGCTAGGCCCTCTGCAGCCAAATCAAATGGAGCGGATATTAGGTTACCCATCAAACCATACAAATCTGTTTGGTCTAAACCCACCGGACAGGATTGCTGCTATGAAATACGCTTTTCAAACGGACACCATTGCTTATCTTTTGTCAGTTCTAAAAGACATCTATCCAGATGGTTTGAGGGTACTATCCATCTATAGTGGAGTTGGGGGTGCAGAAATTGCGCTGCATCGTCTCGGTATTCCACTAAAGTGTGTAGTGTCTGTTGAAGAGTCTGATGTGAACAGGAAAATTCTGAAAAGATGGTGGGCAAAAACAGAGCAGAGCGGAGTTCTGAGACAACTAAATGGCATATGGAAGCTAAAGACCGATGCACTTGAGGACCTATTTAAGGAATTTGGTGGCTTTGACTTAGTTGTTGGCGGAAATTACAGTTCATATAGAGGTGGGACGACAGTAAATGCAACTATGGGGATGGACTCCAGTAAATACTTTGAGTACGTTCGTGTTCTTCAAAGAGTGAGAAGTATGCAGCACTTTTATAAGTAGTTATTGCCTGACATAATTATGTCCTTCACCATCTATCTTCGACAAGGGATGGCGCAGCGTTATGAGACTTGTAAATGGTAGGATGGAGACGTACGCTTTGTTGACAGCTAGAGAACTTTGTGCTGTCTCTTTATCCAGCTAGAGAACTTTCTACTGTCTCTTCATCACTGCATGATGAGTTCAACTATCCTTCTGTTCCTGGTTAATTAGCTGCATATCACTGTAACTATTAATCGGTGCGCACGAGTTATCCTTCTTGCTTGGTTGGTTAGTTTGGTCATGTTGCCGCCGTTCGTGATCATAGTTTTCTGTGCTGTTTTAAGTTTGTGTGCTGATGATGGCTGAAGTAGAGGCAGCGGTGCATGCAGGTTGGTGATTTGCATATGAGCTAGTGATTTGTGTGAAAACATACATGTGAACTGAACAGGTATATGATTTTCCTTTTTCAGTCTAGGAATGTTTAGCTGCCCACACATTATGCTGCTCCAGACAATGACACGTGCAGATTTGTGTGCCATTCTGTACGGTAGTTTCTTCATGGCCAAGATGGAAATGTCAGATCAGTTTGAGTTAGGTTTCTTGAATCGAATGGTGTGTGACTTGTATGTCTGCGTGCTAATAAAACAGTCAGTTTGATCATAACCAAGACTGATTTGCTGGGATGTGGACGACACGAGACATCAGTTATACCTAGTGGTACTCAAGTTCAACCAGCTTGCTGGTTCTGAAGATTTGTCAACGTATTCAGTTTGTACCAGACAGAAAATTTTGAAGTATCCGAGAAAAAAGGATGTGCTGACTATATAAACTGGATGATGCCCCGAACGTTGTTGCAGGAATATTTTGCAATATTTCAATGAGGTTTTGGTTATATGGAACATGAATATTTAAAATAATAGTTTTTGAAAGTGTATAAGAATTAAATGTAAATAGCATAGTAGAATGGAATTCTACATGCATGCATGTTTGCATGTTGAAGTGGATTTTTAATATGCATAGTTACATGTTGAGGTGGGCCTTTCTATACACTAGATGACTAGTTGCGCCAATGGCGCAAAGGCCAAGAGGGAGCCAAGTATGGTGAGAATATTTAGACACCCAAGTCAAAAACAAAATGTGGCCAACACTCCCGCATCCTTTGCTTGGAAGCCGTTTTTTCTCACCGAATCTAACATAGATACATGATTCTTCAAGAGCAAATTTCAAAGAAAATATAAAGCATGAAAAGCTTTAAGTTGTATTATTGAGACCATACCACGATATCTTCATTTTGTTTCTTTGGAAATCTAAAGGTCTAAGAGGATGGTACATGTGAGAAGCTGTGAATCCATAACAGAAAACTAAACTAACTCCCAAAGAAACATTTCAAATTTGGAAGCCACAAAGAAGCAGCCCAGATCTCTCGTTGTAGTGCAGGTACATGTCCTTAATCCTGCATCCACAGCCCATGATTTTTCAATACCTAAATCCACGAAATTCAATCGAAGGAAATCATGGTAGAAACATGCGTCGTGGCTTACGTCTCCGAGAAGGACTTCTTGGCATTCTTGTGCAGGTTGGACACAACAATGCTCGCATGTATCTGGACAAATTAGGGAGGCACACTTGAACAAATCAGTTCTTAGTAATTATAGAATGCCCTGTATTAAAGGAAGTAAAATAAAGCATGTATGTGCTCTAACTTTCATAACTGCATGTAAACTCAGCAACTAACTTTATATACCAAAGTGTACAATTCTCAAGTTTAGCTACAGAGACAAAAACAGGGACAGAGGGCGTGCATTCCAGTAGGCTCTGATAAACTCATTCCTAGCAATCCATTCCTTATATGAGTAAACAGCAACGCTACCCAATTGCTTATATCAAGAATGACCAAAAGAAGCAAACCGAGCACAACTCTATAACCGCAGCGTTTTAAAAAATTCTCTTCTCTAAGCTAATGAAGCCTGCTCGTTTTCTTTTTGGATAAAGCCAGTTCGGTCAGTTAGGAGAAAAAAAGCAATTAATAAAATTACCCAAACTAAACAATCTTCTAATCTGCTTTAATGGAACATAATAAGCATTTGTTGCTGCTCTTTGTATGATATACTGGACCCCTTTACAGGCAGTTATGCATGCACATTTTACAAAGTAGCCTGCATAACCCACTCAGCTTGCTTACATGTGAACCCATATACATAATTTAACAGGCTAATAAGGAGACAAAGGCTGACAGCATTAGAAAAAGACAAGGCGCACCATAATCTCACCAAACAAGAACAAGTGGTAGGCCACGAAACAAAGCAAACAGAGCATGTAGCAAGAAGCAATGAAGTGCATCAATAAGAACACATCTAACCTTGCAAAAGTATGACCGGTCCGGACGTCAGGAAACCTGGACAGGAAGAGAAAGAAGCAACGAACAAACATCTCAGCTCAGAGACATTTTATCAAACAACAGACGAGCAAGAAATATCTTACCCTTCCAAACAGAAATATCTTACATTTTATCAAATAGTAGCCTGATAAACAAGAAGTTGGATGACCCTGCAGCAACAAGATAAAGAGAAGTGAGAACAAGAAAATCGAAGAGCACGAGGACATGGAAAGCAAAGCCGGCCGAAGCGACGCATGCAAAAGAAAAAACTACGGTGACACTGATACGGAGAAGAAGAGCTGCAACCTCGACCGGTTCGACAACCAGGAGAAGTCCGTGTGGACGAGGCCAAGGCCGCCCGCCAGGACCAGCTCCAGCGCGAGGCCGCCCGCCACCGCGAGTCCCAGGCCTGCCTAGTCGAAGCCACAACCGGGGCCTCCAGGCCGACTCGCCCTCCCCTCCCCGTGCCCCATCTCCACATCTCTTGTCAAATCTTCCCAGCCAGTTGAGACCTCCGTCTATCTCTTAGAGCTGCCAAAACAGAGCAAATACAATTAACTTCGAATTCTACAAGTTGCGTTCTGGTATATACTTAAACAGTCTACAAAAATCAGTGCACAGAACATATATAATTGAACTTTCAAAATCGTCAAGTAGATATTAAAGAAGATAGAATCATCATTGTGAGTGTACTGTCCATAACTGCATTGGCGCCTATTTTGTACAATGGCCTAAAGAAAACTCCAGTACATAAAAAGGAAGGAAGCATTTATGGTACCGGTTCAGACAAATAACGCAAATAACAAATTGTCGATAAACATGGTAATGATTTGTGAGGGACGCCTGCACCATGATGTAAAACCATCGAATCAAATGTGAAATTGTATCAAAGAAAAGCAAACACAGTAGACATGGTTGATGCCTTGGCTACAATCTATGGTTCATCTTGCATCAGAGACCGCAACACAGGGATGTACTGTGCCTAGTTCATTGAGTTCAAAGTGGTGCTTTGATTAAGAGGAATTTGGTATCATCGCAACTCATGTCGTGGCAATAGTCAGACTGCCTACATTTAAACATAGATGTAAAGCACCAAATAACTGTCAAGCAAAACCAATAGTGCCAGAAAATTAAGAGGAACCCGAACCTTGCAGAACATCAAGCAATAACAATAGAAAAACTATTTTTTTTACATTAAACAGAAAAGTGAAAGCATTATTTGGTGTATAGAACCCATAATAATTTGTGATCATCCATAGTGCACATAATTAAATGACCAGTAAGGGTATTGGTTATTCTATCCTCCTGATACCTACTGAGATACACCTAACTTGAAATAGAATGGAAGAGATGTACTTCAGAACTGAAGATGAAATTGTGCACACATAATGGAAGTTGAAAGGAATAAATTGCTCGCATACACAAACTATCTAGTTTGTTTAGCAAACACAGGGGATCTACGGTACATTGAAAATATTTGGCTAACCATGGCGCAAGCTGAGTGTTCTCAGGCTCCCTTCTATTCTTGTTTCAGGGTTGAAGCCATCACAATATACAAAAAACGGCAACCATCCTTGGCCTCCATTTATCCTTCGCTTTCTTTCTCGAGGGTATGCCAGAGGCGCTTGTACATACCTGTTTTGGAAGACCTATCTCATTAGCATAAGAATTGTGCATTTCAATTGTAGAGAATGGTTAGATTAGTACCTGATATTGTCACCCGCATAATCCCAACAGAAATGCGTATGCCCTAATACATGGCAGGCTGCTCCATCTTTAGCGTTGTTGCTCCATCTTCAGAAGGTTTGGATAGTAAAGGGTTAGCTCATCTGGACATAACTCTTGCCTGCAAAAGGGCCAAAATAGGCAAATTTAACAATTATTATATAATCTTCAGATTTGCACCTCTCCTTTTGCATCAGTATGAGAGAATTGCATCAGTATGAAAGAAGAGGAGAGAAGGAGCTAGCATACCTGCAGAAGGCCCAGTGAGGCTGCAACGTCACAACAAGGAAGCGGGGGCCCTTGCACCGAGAATTGCATAGAGTCGAAAACTGAAACTCATAACAATAGACATGCACTTACATAATATGCCTCCAGTGGCACCTAACTGTGAGTCCTATAGAGATTCAAACCTTACCCACCTGTGTGCATAACAAAAATGAGGCTAAGCAGAAGAAATAATCAGTTATGTGCTTCTTAGTAATTTTTGCTTGATTCCAAGAAGACCAAATATGTAAAAGGAGGACTCCAGGTCAACGTTCTGGATAATGGGTGAACATAAATCTACAATACTATGTATACTTCTTATAAACAGTATGTTTTCTGCTTTAATGGTTTAGAACCCACCTAAACAAAACAAAAGCAACAAAAAAAACCTGGCTATAAAATGCAGTTCAAACAAAGCAAACAATAGGAAGCAATAAAAAATAAAACAAAACCATAATATGACAATATATTGGAACATCTAGGGTCGCATTTGCAAAGTATATTGTTGTCTGTCTTCTCAATGAAGTTTCAATGACAAAGAGATTCAACCTGGAGTAAGCTATCTGAAATAAATTAATCCAACAAATCAAATAATAGTCCTGATGGGATGTACCTCGAATTAACTTAACAGGGACCATCTAGTACCATGTAATGGACGAGCAGACGTGTGGAATTGACGAGAGAATAAAAAATAGGTATATGAGGCAGTGAAGATCCATGTGAGATGTCCCAATAAATCGGTCAGAGAAACAAGCCCAAGCACCTTCTAGAGCAGCAAGCGAGTCCGTCGATGAAACTGGAATTGCAACCTGTGTTCCTGTAGAAAAATAGAACGACGGTGTGTCTGTAATTGCATTTTCCATCTGTTTTAGGTGTTCTTCACTTACACTGCCTGCCTTTTTGTGAATAAAGGCATCTCTGTTTGCACATCAGATTACACTAAGATTAGAAAACAGAGAATACAATATGTTATGTTGCAATAAAAAAATAGGGAGGAAATTGGGTGATTGGTAATCATATATTGGTCGTTTAGTCAGAAGAAAGGAATTGCTTGGTCAACAAATATATATATCTGCACCCTGTACATAGTATAATGCTGCAGATATGTGTTTGATGGAAGTTGGTTTCATGCTCTTATTCTGACAGCAAGAAAACTAAATAAATTGATTTTTCGTATATTCAAAATATGGTCCATCTTATGCATACAAGGTGCTATCTTGGCATGGATACAACCTACAACCATATGCACAGGAGGTGTGTCTGTCCTAAGAGGAGCATAGTTTTAGAAGAGTATTTCTTCATTTGAAGCGGTTTGATTTTTTTCCCGCGTGATCCACTGCTCAACTCGGTGTTCAAAGTAAGAACAGAGCAGCTGGAACGGCACAGATGTGTAGCCACACACACACAAATAGTAATCAGAACATTTTTGCAAGTTAGAACTAAATTTTATATACGATTAATGTTGGCACTCCATCGGCAATGAATTGGCATAGAACACATCAACATAGATTAATGTTGGTCGTATGGGAAAATATCAAGAGAGATTAATGCATATATTTTATGGCTCTCAGTTTTAAAATCAGACACGGTTTATAGTGATGAAGAAACAAAAGGTATTAGCTCTATTACCTCACACAGCCATTCGAAGTAATCACCAGGAGACAAAAGAACATATAAGATTCTAGGAATTAACATAACCTCCGTTGCATTGTTCATACGCACCCAATTCTGAAAAAGAAAAACATAAGCTTCAGTAGCAAACAAATAGAATCTGAAAACTATGTACATATACAGAGAAAAGAAAATAGGAACACAAACTGTCCTATTACTCCCATGTGTGAAGAGCCAAAGCTATTTTCAAGCAGTATTATAAGGTAGCTCTAGATTTTAATCCATAGCAATCAAATTAACCACTACAGAAAAACTAAGAACAATAAACCTGAACTATTGCATGAAAGAAAAAGCAGTCATGATGATCTTCTTCAATACCTAAATTGCAAAAGGCTAGTCGGTCTACTCAACTTGTTATTTTCTACTGGAACTAAATAATAGAAAAAAGAAATCAGATGACTTACATAGATTAATACTGCCCTGCCAGCCTTATTGGATTTTCATCAAACACTTTGCAGGCACAGAGAAACAAAAATAGGGGATTGGAAGAAAGGGAGAGAGAAAAATTAGGAAGAGAAGTATGATTGTGTACCTGAAGCTGAGTTGCGATAGGATGGACGCTTGGAGAAGAGGCGGAGGAGGACGAGCAGCTGGACATCCTCCATGACGAAGCAGGGCCGGCCTGCTCCTTCTCTCGTGGCCGACCTCCTCCCTCTCCCTCTCCCTCCAAACCACCGCGATGGACCGCTGGCCCCGCTGCTTCTTGTCCCCGACGTTGGCCTCTCCCTGGCTCCTGGCTCACTGCTCCTCCCCACGCTGCCGGTCTCCCTGCACCTCCGCCAACCTTGAAGACCCAACCTCCCCTCCTCACCCATGGGGACGACCAGCGCAGGATCTGGAACCACCGCGAGCGACGACCTGGAGGGGCTAGAGCGGGGAGGAAGAGGAGAGACAGCGGTGGCGACGAAGTGGAGGGAGGGGCTCGCGGCGCGGGGGAGGGGTTGGGGGGGGACGGGGGACGGGGGAAGGAAGGGGTGGCGGCACCAGGATGCTAGGGTTCGTGGGAGGGGATCGGGGAAGAGAGCAGAGAGTGCGGGCGGAGGTGCGAGTGCGGGGCTCGAGTGCGGGCGGAGGGCGCGGCTAGGGTTTCTCCACGGGCGGGCTGCTTTTTATACCCAAAGGTGAAAAGACTAAAATGCCCTCGGCGGGGCACAGAATTTGCAGGCGGTGGCAATAGCGATTTAAAGCCGACGTGGAGGCCTTGGTCCTAGCTAGCAGTTCTTCCGGGTTTATATGTTCAATGTTGAATGATGAGGTTTCATGCTTGCAGGTTGACAGAAATAAGTTAGTGTGGGCTAAAGGCAACGAGAGGCAAGTGCTAATTGTGGTCGTATCAGTGTGGATACACCTGGTAGTAGCCACACCTTCCTGTTTTGGTTACAAGGTGACACCCAACCAATTGACCTGCAAGTGAATGTGTACTCTTTTATTCACCTGAATACGGTCTTATCCAATGGAAATCTACATTATAAGAACTAACACATTCCATGCAATCCAATTCTTTCAGAGAATAATCCGAATCAGATAATGCAATTCAATACTTAGAAAGCATTGTTAACTATCGTTAGTTCAAAAGCTTTATTATTTCACAAGTTGGTAAACAGGAAATTCAGGCGGTCAAGCTGCTAAATAACCATGGTAACACCTATATCATAACCCCTTTTCTCATGTGCTCAACTTGGGGTACAGGAGTGTATAATATCCCACAATTGGAATCAGATTACCATAGCCAAAATCATCACACCCTTTGGCCTCATGACACACCTTGTTTGCATGCGCTGATTGTACTTGGACTGAGAAGACGCCAGCAGATGTGGTCACAACAATGACGTTTGCTCCCTCGGCAAAGCCCATCACATGAGCTTCTTCCACTGGAGCACCGTTTAGGGACAAACTCCCCAAGTAGATGATCCGGCCCGGTACCCATTGGACATCAGCCTCTCTTGACCACAATTGTAGATGCGGATTCAATTCTTCGACGAGTCCTAGTCCACCGTTCTCTGCCAGCATGAGGTTGCAATCAAATATATATCCTTAATGCTGCAGGAGTATGGTACATCGAACCAAATCAGCCTGTGCCTTGCCAAGTCATACTCCAAGATCAACCCACCATCGGACAAGAAGTGGAGCTGAGACCTCCCAACAAGCACACTGGAATAATAGGTGAAGGACATGTAACACTCGCCATGCATCAAGGTCGGCTCGCCCCAGGCGTCAGTGTCCGATGAGTATACGCACGCCGATGTGACATACTCACTAGTAGAAAACTGGGCTTTGGTCACAGGGCAATATTCACATTAGTCCCGGTTCAGTCACGAATCGGGACTAATGTGAGCATTGGTCCCGGTTCGTGCGGCCAGGGGCCTGCCGGGCCTCGTGTGGGCATTGGTCCCGGTTCGTCCGGCCCCTTTGGTCCCGGTTGGTGGGACAAACCGGGACCAATGGGCCTCGCTCCTGGCCCACCACCATTGGTCCCGGTTGGTGGCTTGAACCGGGACCAGAGGCTCACCCTTTAGTCCCGGTTCATACCACAAACCGGGACTAAATGGTTGGTCCTAGTAGCGGTCAGAGTTTAGTCCCACCTCGCTAATCGAAGGGCGCTCACACCGGTTTATAAGCCCGTCCCTCTCTGCCTTGTTGAGCTCCTCTTAAAGTGAAAATAGATACCCTTATACAGGGAATTTGACCTAAATTCACAGTAAATTTCTTTGAATTTCATAGAAATTTATTATGAATTTAGGTTGAATTTTCTCTATAGGCGCATCTATGTTCCTTTTTTTATAGTAAATAAAATAAATAAACCTTAATAAAATAACCTTAATAAAATAAAATAAAATAAACTATAGTAAATAAAATAAATAAACCTTAATAAAATAAATAAAAATAGCAGCAGTAAAATAAATAAAAATAAAATAAATAAAGTAAAATACATAAGTAATTAGAAACAAAATGGAATAAAATAAATAAGTTTTTTGTTGTAAGTAGAAAGAAAACAAAATAAATAAAGCAAAAGAGAAAACAAAAAACAGGGAAAAAAATTATGCCACCTACTGGGCCACCACGGCCTGAATACGACTTAAAACCCATCCATGGGCCAGGATTCAGGCCCGCAGAAGGCCTAGTAGGCCTCACAGGCAAAGAGAACGGTTAGGCCCGAAAGCCTGCAGTTGAGAGGAGCTCGAGAGGGTGGGCGCAGCAGCGCTTATAAACCACTCTCGAGCTCTCTCAACTAGCGAGGTGGGACTAAATTTTTGACGCGGGGCAGCACAAGGCCTTTGGTCCCGGTTGGTGCCACCAACCGGGACTAAAGGGGGGCATTGGTCCCGGTTCATGGCACCAACCGGGACCAATGCCCCCCTTTAGTCCCGGTTGGTGCCACGAACCGGGACCAATGAGTTGCCTATATATACCCCATCGCCACAGCAGAGCACTCCACAGTGCTCTGTTTTTTCTAGCCGGCGAGGGGGGGGGGGCATTTGGGTGCTCTAGCTCACCTCCTATGAACATGAGGTGTTCGATGAAATGTCTGAGCCACCTTAGTTAATCTTTCTCCTCTCGAAACTCGACCTCCGAGCTCCATTTTCCCCGAGATTTGTCTAGGTTTAGCGGTCCGTCATGTCCCGTCCCCGTCTTCACCGCCGTCGATCGCCCGCGTCGATCTCGTCGCCAGCACCACCGTGGTGAGCCTCTTGTTCTTATCTTCTTTCTGAAAGAAAAAAATTCTTACTTTAGATAGATACTTATCTAATTTTGTTACTTTTATTATTCCTTCTTATTACATAGTGCGATGGTTTTCATATCCGCCCCCGTCGGCCCTCGTCCTGTCTATGATTCGGATGTGGTATATATTATCTTTTTATAACTATTTGGTTCATTTATTGTTTATGAAAAATATGCCGACCAACGTGACATAGATTTTATTTATCTAGGAGGTGGTTGAACCGGAAATTCCAACCGACCCTATTGCCGAGAGGTTAAATTTAGTTGAAGAAGAAAACAATTACTTGAAGGAAAAAATAAAAAAAGTTGAGGAGGAGAAGATGATATTGGAGTTGCATGTTGCGGATGTCGTCGATGATCACAAGATCAAGATGGATGCAATGCGCTTGAAGATTAGAAAGATTAGAAAATATGCCATTCATACCGAGGCTTGGTATCATTATGCCGTTGGATCAATTGTTACCTTGGTTGTGATTATGATCGCATTTGTTTTCGCATTGAAATGTTTTACATAGCTTCAATGTATGGTTTAATTAATTAGATGCTCTGGAGAGCTATATATATGTTGTTAGATGAGAACTATGTATGTACTTTGGTTTTAATGTGATGATGAACTTCTATTAATTTGGTCACTTAATTATCTATTCATGATGTTCTGTAAGGGTTTTTGACACACTTAATTATATATAATGCACGCAGATGAACCGGCAATGGATGTACGGTGATAGACACACCTTCAAGTACATTAAGGGCGTGCATGATTTTCTCGAAGTGGCTGAGGCAAACAAGCAGAATGGTTTTATGTGTTGTCCATGCCCTATATGTGGGAATACAAAGTCTTACTCTGACCGGAAAATCCTTCACACCCACCTGCTTTACAAGGGTTTCATGCCACACTATAATGTTTGGACGAGGCATGGAGAAATAGGGGTTATGATGGAAGACGGCGAAGAAGAAGAGGACGATGACAACTATGTGCCCCCTGAATACGGTGATGCTGCAACGGGGGAAGCTACTGAAGATCAAGAGGAACCAGACGATGTGCCCAATGATGCTGCAAGAGGGGAAGCTGCTGAAGATCAAGAGGAACCAGTGCCCGATGATGATGATCTCCGCCGGGTCATTGTCGATGCAAGGACGCAATGCGAAAGTCAAAAGGAGAAGCTGAAGTTCGATCGCATGTTAGAGGATCACAAAAAAGGGTTGTACCCCAATTGCGAATATGGCAACACAAAGCTCGGTACCGTACTGGAATTGCTGCAGTGGAAGGCAGAGAATGCTGTGCCTGACAAAGGATTTGAGAAGCTATTGAAAATATTGAAGAAGAAGCTTCCAAAGGATAACGAATTGCCCGACAGTACATACGCAGCAAAGAAGGTCGTATGCCCTCTAGGATTGGAGGTGCAGAAGATACATGCATGCCCTAATGACTGCATCCTCTACCGCGGTGCGTACAAGGATCTGAACGCATGCCCGGTATGCGGTGCATTGCGGTATAAGATCAGACGAGATGACCCTGGTGATGTTGACGGCGAGCCCCCCAGGAAGAGGGTTCCTGCGAAGGTGATGTGGTATGCTCCTATAATACCACGGTTGAAACGTCTATTCAGAAACGAAGAGCATGCCAAGTTGATGCGATGGCACAGTGAGGACCGTAAGAAAGACGGGAAGTTGCGAGCACCCGCTGACGGGTCGCAGTGGAGAAAAATCGAGAGAAAGTACTGGGCTGAGTTTGCAGCTGACCCAAGGAACGTATGGTTTGGTTTAAGCGCGGATGGCATAATCCTTTCAGGGAGCAGAGCAGCAATCACAACACCTGCCCCGTGACTCTATGTATGTATAACCTTCCTCCTTGAATGTGCATGAAGCGGAAGTTCATTATGATGCCAGTTCTCATCCAAGGCCCTAAGCAACCCGGCAACGACATTGATGTGTACCTAAGGCCATTAGTTGAAGAACTTTTACAGCTATGGAATGGAAACGGTGTACGTACGTGGGATGAGCACAAACATGAGGAATTTAACCTGTACGCGTTGCTGTTTGTAACCATCAACGATTGGCCCGCTCTCAGTAACCTTTCAGGACAGACAAACAAGGGATACCACGCATGCACGCACTGTTTAGATGACACTGAAAGTATATACCTGGACAAATGCAGGAAGAATGTGTACCTGGGCCATCGTCGATTTCTTCCGACCAACCATCAATGTCGAAAGAAAGGCAAGCATTTCAAAGGCGAGGCAGATCACCGGAAAAAGCCCGCCATGCATACCGGTGATCACGTACTTGCTATGGTCAATGATTTGCACGTAGTCTTTGGAAAGGGTCCCGGCGGACTAGCTGTTCTGAATGACGCTGAGGGACACGCACCCATGTGGAAGAAGAAATCTATATTTTGGGACCTACCCTACTGGAAAGAGCTAGAGGTCCGCTCTTCAATCGACGTGATGCACGTGACGAAGAACCTTTGCGTGAACCTGCTAGGCTTCTTGGGCGTGTATGGGAAGACAAAAGATACACCTGAGGCACGGGAGGACCTGCAACGTTTGCACGAAAAAGACGGCATGCCTCCGAAGCAGTATGAAGGTCCTGCCAGCTACGCTCTTACGAAAGAAGAGAAAGAAATCTTCTTTGAATGCCTGCTCAGTATGAAGGTCCCGACTGGCTTCTCGTCGAATATAAAGGGAATAATAAATATGCCAGAGAAAAAGTTCCAGAACCTAAAGTCTCATGACTGCCACGTGATTATGACGCAACTGCTTCCGGTTGCATTGAGGGGGCTTCTACCGGAAAACGTCCGATTAGCCATTGTGAAGCTATGTGCATTCCTCAATGCAATCTCTCAGAAGGTGATCGATCCAGAAATCATACCAAGGCTAAGGAGTGATGTGGCGCAATGTCTTGTCAGTTTTGAGCTGGTGTTCCCACCATCCTTCTTCAATATCATGACGCACGTCCTAGTTCATCTAGTCGACGAGATTTGTCATTCTGGGGCCCGTATTTCTACACAATATGTTCCCCTTTGAGAGGTTCATGGGAGTCCTAAAGAAATATGTCCGTAACCGCGCTAGGCCAGAAGGAAGCATCTCCATGGGCCATCAAACAGAGGATGTCATTGGGTTTTGTGTTGACTTCATTCCTGGCCTTAAGAAGATAGGTCTCCCTAAATCGCGGTATGAGGGGAGACTGACTGGAAAAGGCACGCTTGGAGGGGACTCAATAATATGCAGGGACGGATATTCTTGGTCTCAAGCACACTACACAGTTCTACAGAACTCTACCTTGGTGACCCCGTATGTCGATGAACACAAGAACAGTCTGCGCTCCAAACACCCGGAGTAGTGTGACGACTGGATTACATGTGAACACATCAGGACATTCAGCAGTTGGTTGGAAACACGTCTCAGAGGTGACACCACTGTTTGTGATGAGTTGTACTCGTTGTCCAGGGGACCATCTTCGACTGTATTGACTTACAAAGGATACGAGATAAATGGGAATACATTTTACATGATCGCCCAAGATCAAAAGAGCACCAACCAAAACAACGGTGTCCGCTTTGATGCAGCAACCGAGAGGGGAAAGGACACATACTATGGTTACATAATGGACATATGGGAACTTGACTACGGACATGATTTTAAGGTCCCTTTGTTTAGGTGCAAATGGGTCAATCTGTCAGGAGGCGGGGTATAGGTAGACCCACAGTACGGAATGACAACAGTGGATCTAAACAATCTTGGGTACACTGACGAACCGTTCGTCCTAGCCAATGATGTGGCACAGGTTATCTATGTGAAGGACATGTCTACCAGCCCGAGAAAAAGAAAAGATAAGGAAGCGAATACATCATACGATGAGCCAAAGCGCCACATAGTTCTTTCAGGAAAAAGGGACATTGTGGGAGTGGAGGGCAAGACAGACATGTCTGAAGATTATGAAAAGTTTCATGAAATTCCTCCCTTCAAAGTCAAGGCTGACCCAAGCATCCTGATAAACGATGAAGATTATCCATGGTTACGGCGCAATAAGCAAATAACACAAGCGAAGAAAAAGTGAAGACTTTCTCCCGCAACTATTATGATGATACCATGCCAACTTTGTAACAGACGAGTATGATACCATTGTCCGTTTTGTACACGAAGTGCATCTAGTTTTTGCCGTAACCCTCTCAACTTTCTTGCACATGCTATGTGGATGAAATGATGATACCATGCCAACTTTCAACCTTTTCAGAGTTCATTTGAAATGCTTTTCAATTTTAGGGTCTTATAGCTCAAAATAATTAGTAATGCATGAAAAATAACAAATTAAGTCAGAAAGGGTTGAAAATTGATGATGTGGCTTTGAATGGTGCATTTTGAACACACAAAAAGTCAGGAGTTCAAATAAGTTTAAAAAAATGAAATCCCTTTGTAACAGACGAGTTTCCGTATGAAATCCTGATACTTCGAAAGAGATTGTCCGTTTTGTACACGGAGTGCATCCAGTTTTTGCCGTAACCCTCTCAACTTTCTTGCACATGCTATGTGGATGAAATGATGATACCATGCCAACTTTTAACCTTTTCAGAGTTCATTTGAAATGCTTTTCAATTTTAGGGTCTTATAGCTCAAAATAATCAGTAAATGCATGAAAAATGGTGCATGAAAAATAACAAATAAAATAAATAAATAATTAGAAACAAAATAATATAAACTTTAATAAAATATATAAGTAGAAATAAGATAAAATAAACTTCAATAACATAAATAAAATTTATGAAACTAAAATTATCAAAGTATTTTCTGTTCAAAACATTATAAGCAACCTCTAGTATTATTGAAACTAAAATTATATAAAATTGATGCAACTAAAATTATCGAAGTATTTTCTGTTCAAAATCAATGAAAGCAAAAATAATTTTCATAAAGAACTTTTTTTGTTAGAAACTTTAATAGCAAAAAGAATTATCATAAAGTAAAATAAATAAGTAATTAGAAACAAAATAAAATAAAATAAATAAGTTTTTTGTTGTAAGTAGAAACAAAACAAAATAAATAAAGCAAAAAAAACAAAAAAACAGGCAAAAAATAAAAATTATGCCACCTACTGGGCCACCACGGCCTGAATACGACTAGAAACCCATCCATGGGCCAGGATTCAGGCCCGCAGAAGGCCCAGTAGGCCCACAGGCATGTACAGAGAGGTTAGGCCCGTAAGCCTGCTTTAGAGAGGAGCTCGACAGCTCAGGCGCACCGCACCTTATAAACAGGTGCGGCTCTCTCTCAGCTAGCGAGGTGGGACTAAACTCCCACCACCACGCCGTTGTGCAAGGCCATTGGTCCCGGTTGGTGGAACGAACCGGGACCAATGCCCCCCCTTTGGTCCCGGTTCGTGGCACCAACCGGGACCAATGCCCCCCTTTAGTCCCGGTTGGTGCCACTAACCGAGTCTAAAGGGGGCATTAGTCCCGGTTGGTGCCACGAACCGAGACTAATGCTTGGACTATATAACAAACACTTGTGAAAATTTTCAATTTTCATCGCCAGTTGCCTCCCCCCCGTCGTCAGGCTGCTCCACCTCGCCGTCTACGCCCCCGCCAACGCCGTCGCCTCCCCGAGCCCGCGCCGTCCTCGTCGCCGGCATCCCTGAGCCCGCCGTCCTCGTCGTCCCCGTCGCCGCGTGCCTCCCCGAGCCCACCCCTCCACATCCCTGTCGCCGCCTGCCGTCCCGAGACCGCCGTCCCCGTCACCGCATGCTGCCCCGAGCCCGCCGTCCTCGTCGCTGGACTCCTGCCATCGCCGCCCCCCTCGAAGTGAGCCCCCCCTTTCCCATGGTTCCGATCGAGCGCCGCTCTTGCGCCCGAGTGCCCCTTGCTCTCTGCCGCCCTGCTCCATGGTCGCCGCCGGCCCCGACGCATTGAAGAGCAGAAGGAGAGGAGAAGGAGAGGAGAGGAGAAGGAGTGGAGCAGCAGCAAGACGTCGTCCAATTTTCTGAATTTTCTGATTTTTTTTACAGATATGAACAGTGCATATAGAGGGTGTTTGATCAAATGCTAGATGGCTTTGGGCATTTTTAGAATTTATGATATTCTTTGTGGTGAGGTACTGATGCAAGACAAAGGTGATGGCAAAATTTCAGAAATTTTGGATTGGTTTAGAATAGGTTTTCAGCAAGGAATTTGAATTTGGTTCAAATTTCATTTGAATGAAATTTGAAAATTTTGAACTATGGATCAGAAGGTTTTTGGTGAAATGGAGTGTGGGTACTGTCATGAAGTTGGAGTAATTTTTGTGGTTGTAAAAGAGTTAGGAAAATTTAGAATGTGCTAAATATGTCAAAAAATGTTTTTTTGTTCATATACAGAAAGTTTTTATATATGACTATGGATATATGAGCAATGATGATCCATGGATGTATGCATTGATATATATGAGAAACGATGTTCATAGAATATTTACCAAGTAGATATGTATTTTTGTTCATAGCATTTTTTTCCATTTATATATGTATGTGGCTATAGATGGATATATATGAGAAATGATGATCCATGGAAAAGTTTTATATATGCAAAAGTTACATTTTTAGAAAAGTTTTATATATCTAGCTAGGAAAGGAAGAAGAAGAAAAAGAAGGAGAGGAAAAAGGAAAATAAGAAGAGGAAGAAAGGAGAAGAAGAGGAGAGGAAGAAGAGGAGAAATAAATAAGAAGAGGAAAAAAGAAGAAAAAGAAGAGAAACTTCTATTTTTTCTTCTTCTCTTCTATTCCTTTCTTCTTCTCCTCTTTTTCTTCTTCTTTTTTTTTCTTCGATCTTCTCCTCTATTCCTTTCTTCTTCTCCTCTTTTTATTTCTTCTTCGTTTTCTTATGTTTTATCGGGTCTGTCGTCGTCGATATACCCCTCTCCCGACAACTTCAACACGAGGGGGGGTCGATATACCCCCTCCCCGATAATATTATTTTCCCATGTACGTATGTCGTCGTTGTCGATATAACCCCCTCCCGATAACTTCAACACGTGGGGGGGGGGGTCGATATACCCCCTCCCCGATAACATTATTTTCCCATGTATGTATGTCGTCGTTGTCGATATGGATAACTCCCTCCTAGATAACTTCGACATGATGGACGGTCGATATTTATACCCCCTCTCGACCGTGATAACTTATACCACGGGAGCACCCCCCGGCCATCTCGCTCGACCAAAACTCTCGAGGACACCCAAACCCTAGAAAAAACGATGTTGGTCTCCTACCCCCTCCTGTCGCGCCCCTACCCTTGAAGCGTTGCCGAGGCCACCCCAAACCCGGAATAAGCTAGGTCTACGTTTGCACTAATATATCCACCTGCTGTCATGTTTGTGTAATAATTGCCATGTTGTAATATTTGCAGAAACAATGGAGCACGGACGAGACGAGCAAGCAGAAGAGGTGTTGGGGGACATAATCTTAGCCGGAGGTGATATCTTGTCGTATCTTAACGACAATGATGGTCTGGAAGAACAGGGTGAAGAAGCAGGCTACCGTGATCGAAGAGTGGAGGAGGAAAGACATGATTATGATGGCTCCGGTGACCCAATGCTGGTGCAAGAAGGAGCCCGTGGTGACGGCTCCGGTGACTGAACAGAGTCCGGCCAGGTAAATATATTAGTTAAGCCTGTGCTGACTAGTTAATTGATGCATTCATTGTTTTGGTATGTACACATATTAATTAACACTCGTCTTCTTTTTTCTAGCCCTCCGGATCGAGCACAACTTCGGTAAAGAGACGAGGCCCGAAGAGAAAGTTGCGCTCGGATGAAAGGTTTGAGATCACAGCAATCGCGCGCGACGGCCAACCGATTGAACCCATCCGGACAAAGGATGCATTTGCTTCTCACTGCGGGGTTCTAGTTAGGGACAAGATCCCGATCAGCATCCACCAATGGTATAAGCCTAAGAAGGAAGACCCTGAGGTGTCTTATGTCAATGATATGCAGAAAGATGATCTTTGGACTGAGCTGAAGGCAAATTTCACCCTACCGCCAGAGGAGGATCCGGAGAAGCCAGTTAAAGAGCAATTAATCAAGTCTCATGCTCTTAAGAAGATGGCAGACCTATTCAGGAGGTGGAAGAATGAGCTAAAAACGTTTGTCGACAAAGAAGAGACACCAGAATTCATCGGCCGGTATGAGAAGATCAGAGATCACTGGCCCGCATTTGTGGCCCACAAGACATCGGAAAAGAGTAAGAAGATGTCAGCGACAAACAAGAAGAATGCTGCGAAGAAGAAGCTTCACCATCGCACGGGGTCAGGTGGCTACCTCAAAGCCCGGCCTAAGAGGGTCAAGGTTGAGAATGATCTGCTTGAAAAAGGGATCGAACCACAGACAATGAACTGGACAGACCGTTGCTGGACTTGGTTCTTCGGGGCTGGCGGAACCTTGGACCCTGTATCAGGGAGGTGCGTTTGGACGAACGAGCTTTTGAGAATACCAGTCAAGAAGATTCAGCAATATATCGATGCAGCGCAGGAAGGGACGTTCGTTCCAGACAGAGAGAACGACGAGCTCACAATGGCCCTCGGGAATCCTGAGCACCCTGGACGGACACGAGGCACGCCAGGCTCCGTTCCGTGGAAGGCTGGTTTTCCGGACGCAGGCGGTTACAAAAGCCAGGAGAGGAGGAAAAAAATGGAGCAGGCCAAATTCAGAAGCTGCACGAAAGGGTTCAAGCGCTAGAGGAACGAGACGACAATCGACATGCCGAAACTACCCCCGAAGCTACCCCGCCATCTCAGCGGAGAAGCAGTGTGGCTTCCACCGAGCTGCTTCAGCCGGAGCATGTCTTGACGGCTCCTGCTAGCTACCCCGTGGATGCTATCACGGAGTCTCAACATTGCCACCTTATGGCGGAATGGCAGAACTTCAAAGTCAAGGCGGCTGTTGGCTCTGTTTTACCTCCTGAACCCGGCGCAACCTACCACTGCCGGCCGATTCCAGAAGGATATGCTAGGGTGATGGTGGATGAAATAACGGAGGGATTTGAGGACCTCCAGCTTGACCACCCTACCGGTGAAGGGAAGACTCGGCTGGGTTTAGCTCTGAAGACTTCGTGCCTATGGCGGAAGGAGCTCATTAACCTTCCGAACTGGACGCCTCCAGCGAGTAAGGGCACTCCGCCGCCGCCTCCTCCTCCGGCGAGTGATCAGGGCACTCAGCCTCCTTCTCCGGCGCGTGGCGGCACTCCGCCTCCTTCTTCGCCTGCGCCGGCGTGCCAAAGCAGCCAGCCTCCTCCTTCTCCGCCTCGTCAGCAACGGCGGAAGAGACCCGCCGCCGCTCCGGCTGCTCCGGCGCATCGTAGTCCTTCTCCTCCGCCTCGTAAGCAAGGAAAGAAGACAGCCGCAGCCGCTCCGTCTGCTCTGCCGGCGTCTAGCAGTATAGCTGCCAGAGGCGGGAGGCAATGCAGATTCGGTCCTTCTCTGAAGACTCCAGAGAAGTTACCATACGAGAGGACCGAGGAGGAGAACGCGAAGATCGTGCGAGCCGAAGTGAAGAACTTCTTTGAAGGGGTGAAAGCAAAGAAACATCCACCTCTGGAGGAGAAGGTAGATCCGGTGAAAGCGAAGCGCACTCTGGATGCCCTGACAAAACCACCAAAGTCTCCGCCGAAAGGAAACTATGAGCGCATTATTGCAAAGACATTTGTCGAAGCGGAGCGGTCGGGAAGTACTGTCAGTGATCAAAGGTTAAAAGAACGACGAGCTGGGAAAAAAATTGCCCAGCTCGGCGAACAAGCGAACCAATCGTGCCCCCCGCTCAAGGTGTCTAAAGACATCGTCGCTAATGATCCGAGGATGGTGGCCGGTTATAGCAATCTTGGAGATTACCTGCCCGACGATGTACATTATGAAATCATGGAGGTGGACGAACACAAATACCATTACGGGAAGCCTCTCGTCAAAGATGAAAGATCTCTAACAACGATGATGCGAAGATTACATGATTGGTACATGAAAACCTACAGAGAGTCTGATGGGATGAATACTTTGACGCTGAGAGTTAAACCGGAGCATGACCTCGTTGGAATTGAACTGCTGAATGTTCCATTTGAGGAGTTCTTCCAGTTTTTCAATCAAAAGGCCCTCGATAAATCAACGATCACTTGCTACTGTCTGTAAGTAGTACTACTTCCGTCATTAAGTCTCTCTATATAGGTCAGCTCTTTCATTGCATGTATTTATAATTATCCTCACTATATTATGCAGATTGAAGATCGCCGAATTGAAGAAAAGACAAATCGGTGATATTGGGTTCATTAACACAAATCTCATAGATGCATATACGATTGAAAAACATGCCAAAGAAGCCGAGGCCAACTTGCTACGATCGTTGGTATTAAATCAAAACAAAGATATAATACTCTTTCCTTACAACTTCAAGTGAGTGTTACTGTCTTGTGCATATTTGGTTTCCCTTATTAGTCCAGGTTATGGTAATGTAATTGATGACTTATGCATGCATGCGCAGCTTCCACTATATTCTCCTAGAGATTAAGCTTGAGCAGGGAGTAGTAACCGTCTTAGACTCGAGACGAAAAGATCCCCAGGACTATGCGGACATGACTCAAATGCTCGAGAAGTAAGTTAAATCGATCATTATCCACCATATCAGCAACTTTGTTCATTTCCTGATATCAAGTAATTGTTTTCTTTGTCTGGCAGGGTTTGGAGAAAATTCACCACAAAAGCTCCGGGACTGCCGAAGAAGTTGCAATTTAGACACCCGAAAGTAAGTACTATAGTAGCATGTTCCGCACATCTCCTAGTGATTCAAGCGCTAGTTTCATCAATACCATTTAGCATGCTTGCTTATCAGTTAGATTGACCTCTATTTCTTGTAAAGTGGTTGTGGCAGGAACAAGCGAATGATTTCTGTGGATACTATGTTTGCGAGTCTATCCGCCACACGACCTGTGAGCGGGGCTACTCTAACGAACAATATGAAGTGCGTAAGCAATAATATTCACAATTTTATTTTATTACCATCATTTGTGTCGAGTTTCATTTATTCATATATATATATATATATATATATATGTATATGTATGTATTGACCCCCTTCTTCAAATTAGATGTTTCGGATGCGGGATGAACTCCTACAGAAGATCGTATGCGAGCAATTCAAGAGGAATTGGCGGCATTCTTCCTTGACCACGTGATCGCTGAAAACGGAGAATACTATGTGGACCCTGTGTTCTTACAATTTAATTAGGAGATTATATTGTAAGAGATAATTATTGTATATATGTAGCCGGTAGTGTCAGATAGATATACGAGAACTTGTTGTTCGACCAATCTCTCGGAGAAGGAGAGGTGGTCGATATCACTTCTCTCTGTATGCATATGTTCATGACGATCTTCTGTTTCCTTCATTTGCTTACTAGCTAGCGTGTCTAGTCCTCTCCATACGTATATAGTACGTAGCGTCGACCAAGCACGGAGATAAGAGATGACACTTCTCTCTATTAATTAGCTAGCTAACACAATATATGAAACACCTAAATTAACCCCCCAAAACCCCCCAACCCCCCTCCCTTTCAAAAAAAAAACAAAAACCCCAGCCCCTGAAATGCTGACGCGTGGATGCCTATTGGTCCCGGTTGGTGACACCAACCGAGACAAAAGGGCCTGCCTATTGGTCCCGGTTGGTGGCACCAACCGGGACCAAAGGCCCCCCTGCCTGGGCTGGCAGCAGCGGCCACGTGGAGGACCTTCTATCCCGGTTCGTGTAAGAACCGGGACTAAAGGGTTAGGGCTTTAGTAACGACCCTTTAGTCCCGGTTCGAAAACCGGGACAAAAGGCCCTTACCAACCGGGGTAAAAGCCCCTTTTCCTACTCCTGCTCGACGGCGCCTTCCCGTATGTCTTCGTCGTCGACGGAGAAGACGAAGACCACGCAAAAGGGACCTCCGTGGCAATGGCAGTGGTCGCAGCCATCTGCTATGCAGAACACGGCGGCGGTTGTGCGGCCACTCTGGAATGCTGCGGGCACCGGTATGCACTGCTGGGCACCTGTGATTGGCTCCCACATGAGGAGTTCCTCGGTATACGGGCACTTGGGGTTGGACAGGAAGAGGGCGCGGCCGTGGCGGCAGTCGACGGCCTGCCAGAGCCGGCGGTCGGGAACGGCGAGGGAGAATGGTGGCGATGCGGTGGCGGGGATGAATTCGGGCATGTCCTCGTAGTCATGGAGATACCCGAGCACCGGGGGTGCTCGGTGGAGATCATGGAGGAGGCGGTGGAACCCACGGCGGGAGACGACCTCGCTCCAGGACTTGCAGAAGAGGGAGGCACGAAGGAGGCTGGCCGGATCGTCGGGCGGGATGCGGACGAGGATCTCTTCTACAAGCTCGTCCGGGAGTGTTGGCGGCGGTCCTGGTGCCATGGTGGCAGCTAGTTTACTTTTCTTTGAGTAAATAGCATAAAACTACTACTTTACAGGCTAGGGTTTCAAAAAACTACCGGTTTTTAATTTTTCTCAGATAACTACCAATTGAGCGGTCGACTGTTTCAAAAAACCCAAAACACTTGTTGCTATCGATTTAAACCATTTTATGACAGGTCGGGCCCACCTCTAAACAATCCGATTGTTTGACCGTTATGTTTGACCGTGACCTTACATGTGAGACCCACGTGTAAGTTATCTCTTCTTCCTCTATCTTCTCTTCTCTCCTTTGGCTCTTTCTTCTTCCTCTCCCCTTGCCCGACTACCCCTACCCGCCGACGGCCACCTCCACCATCCGTTGCGCGCTAAGACAAGGTCGATGACGGGAATGAAGGTCGCGCGGAGGAGCAGCCGCAACACAGGAGCACATGTCGCTGGCATCCGTGTGCCATGGCTAGGAGCATGCCCGCAAGGGTCGCCGCCAGCAGCGCTAAAAGAACGAGCCGCCACCAGCCGCCCAAGGAGCACGGGCCGCCATCAGCCGCGCCATGGCCAGGGGCTCAGGCCGCCGCGCACAGGAGCACGGGCCACCGCGCGCCATGGCCAGGGGCTCAGGCCGCCGCGCACAAGAGCACGGGCCACCGCGCGCCATGGCCAGGAGCAGCGGCGGTGGCCGGCAGGGAACTCCGCCACCCAGTGGGCCCGCCTCCTTTCGCCTGGCCGGTGATTTGGCCGCCGACGAGCTGCCGACGCCGTTTCTCTAGCGCACGCGGGTTATCCTCAAGGGCCTGATTGCTTTTTTAAAAAACATTCAGGAACCCGATTGCTTTTTTTAGAAAACCTATAGGGGTTGTCTGTAAATGTATAAAGAACATAATTTTTATATTAGAATATGACAAAGGGACACTGACATGTGGACCCCACATGTAAGGTAACGGTCAAACAGACGGTCAAACAAACGGTTTTCTTACATGCGGGTCCCAACTGTCGTAATCGCGATCAATTTTAAAGCACTCTATGATTAGGGTTTTTTGAAACAGCCGACCGCTCACTTGGTAGTTATCTGAGAAAAATTAAAAATCAGTAGTTTTTAGAACCCTAACCTGTAAAGTAATAGTTTTATGCTATTTACTCACTTTTCTTTTCTTGAGGTGCCATGGTAGCCGTTGTTTGTCCAATTCACGGCGCCGAGCACTCTTGGACGACGCCGACGAACGACGCAGAGGCTGGCTTCTTATCGATCCACCGTCGTGCAAAGCTAAGCCTCGTCTAACGAGGCTAGTCTGCCCCCGATCGATATTCTGTGATGATAGCTGCCGCCAATACACATGTATATAACAAGTATACCTAGGAATAGATGACTACAGTAGTAAGTTACCGACTCGGCTTCTACTTTCGCCTGGGGGATTCGATCGAGCGAACGATTCTGTTCGCTCCCGGAACCCCCCAGTGCGTTATCCGCAAAACAGATATTTGCAAGAAAAAAAAAACCAGCGCGAGCACACTATTGAATTCATGCTCCAATCAATTTATTTAAAAGTCCGAACTAATGGAGAGAGGCGGGCAATATATTTCAACACTCTCCCTCACGTTTAGGCTATTTTAGTCCTTAGACGTGGGATTGATATAGGCCGCAGAATCGTTTTTATTTCCTGGAGTGCAGAATTTCGGTGCCCAGGCTCATCAGCACCCTTTCAGGAGAAGCATTACAAAAAAAATCATTTTTTTTGCACGGTAGAAAATTTATTGTGCGAGGTCTGTTTCAATTTTCAGATTATTTGCACATCTGAAGAGCTCTCAGCAAAAAAGACAAATCTGGTAAGAACAATTCATGAACAGTAAACTTTTTTTACAAACCTCGAATTCGTCTTTTTTGCCGAGAGCTGCTCAGAGATCAAATGATTTGAAAATTGGAGCGGCCCTCACGCATCAAATTATCTACCATGCAAAAATAATTGGATTTTTATTGAAATTTTTCAGTATTTGTTTTGATTTTTTTTCCAGCGCGA
Organism: Triticum aestivum; assembly: GCF_018294505.1. NCBI lineage: Eukaryota > Viridiplantae > Streptophyta > Magnoliopsida > Poales > Poaceae > Triticum > Triticum aestivum. Next base: position 58,444,545 of record NC_057808.1, on the reverse strand, counting down.
GTGCAGATGAGCCTGAGCTCAGAAGTGGATCATCGCTATTTTCTGTGATTACTACCAAAGGCTAAAAAATTGATATTAGACCTGACATTGAATAGCTATATAATATATATACAGACACAATTAAGCGAACTGCCATGTGATATAAAATAAAACTGCCATCATGTACAAACGAATCAGATCAAAAATGGCTCGAAGAAAAAAAACGATGTTTGTACCTAAAAATGCCATAGCAATAATTTTATGCAAGAATCAAACAATATATATGTTTTAACGTAAGTTCTTTTAAATTTGCGATGCGAGTATTGACAAACTCCTAAAAAGGAATTATGGCAAATTTATGATTATTTTGCCATGCGACTATTTAGAAACTCTCCAAATTCTGTCATGGAAAATTATGTTTGAACCATGGCAAAATTTCTTTCTTTTCGACATCGGCAAAATTCGTTTTTTAGTGCCATGGCAAGCGGAAATTCCATTTTTTAACAATGGGAAAATTACTTTATGGAACACGAAAATCTTTTTCTTTTTTTTTTTGGACCATGGCAATTTATTTTTCTTTTAAACCATGGCAAAAATGTACTACATGGAACGTGGAAATTTCTTTCTTTATATCATGGCAAAATTACTTCGTGGGTGATGGAAATTTACTTTAGAAATCCTGTTTTTCGCTATGCTCTGTACCACGGGAAATTGTACTACATGGAACATTGGAAGTTATCTTTTGTATCATGGAAGCTTTACTTCATGGGTCATGGCAAACTTACTGAAGAATAATATTTTATATTTTTGCTTTTGTTTTCTATCATGGTAAATTCTAATTTTGTAGCATGACAAATTTACTGCATGGGTCATGGCTTTTTTTAATTGAAAAATAATCTTTTGTATTTTTTATTTTGTTCTCTTTCATGGAATATTTTGTAACATTTTAAAATGTAAGAAAAGATAAAGCATGCCATGGTGTAACGGATTATTTGTTTTGGTAAATCATTTTGATCTTAATTTTCCAAGGCGAAAACATATTTAAATTCTTAATTTTTTCACCTGCACTTAAAAAAATGTAGGAAAACATAAAAATAGAAAAATAACGTAGAAACATGCTGATATCAACCGACTTAGACTTAACCAAATCTAAGTCAACTGAGCACTTGTCACACCCAAGAAATGAACAAGATTTCAATTTACTTGTACGTACCTTCCAAAATAAAACAAATTACAAATACAAGTCCGTATGATCCCATCTCCTACAACAACTGAGAGCACGCCACACTTATCTGGTTCAAGGAAAAATAATAGCGCTATTTGGCTACAGCCGCATGGGATTTCCCTTCCACAAAGAGTTTTCTGCCACTGACTAGCAGAATTAAGAGGAAGGAATGAGTCCCTCAAAAAAGAGAGAGAGAGAGAGAGAGAGAGAGAGAGAGAGAGAGAGAGAGAGAGAGAGAGGGGAAGGAATGAGAGCCATTGGATTGGAATGGATGACTGATCTAAATACCTTAAACACCGGTAGAGTATGAACGTAACAGCAGAGGAGCCAAACCCACATATAACTTAACTGAAGGAAAAATCTACTGATGACACAATCGGATCCAGAAGATTTCATATGGCACAAAGCCCCTGATATCCAGTAGGAAACATTCCAACTCTCATTAGGAAGTTTCCAAATTAGAGTTGAATTATTTGAATCCATGAGCTGATGAGCAGCAATCCCAGCGGTACACGACTGTCGGTGGTAGTGAAATGATCTTCTTGGAGGGAACTCGGGTTGACCTGCTTTGGGTGACTCTGCTTTTACAGGGAGCTGAGTGGCTTCCTCCGAAATGATAAAGAACCATATGACACCGCATGCTTTTACCATGCTGGAAATAGTTCTAAGCAGCTGCTAGAGATGAAACTGCGAAATTTCACATGCATTTGCTTTATGTGAGCAAAAAAGAGTTTCTTTGCAAAATACAAATGATCCGGCAATATACATCGGGTTTGTTCTATAGACGCTCAATGGCTGCAACACTTTATGTCAGTACTTGGCTCTTTCTGCTCGTGGTACTAGAAGTTTTTATTTTTGGGTGAGAAATGGAGAATTTAACTAGCGAACACACATCGAATTTGCGATGTAGGCCCAGTGCTTTTCAATTAGACCGGACACACAAAATGATATGCCACATCAGTCCGTAACTAGAAAGTCCATCGTTGGTGGTCCATGTGTACCGGTAGGAACGCCTTCACCGGCCACTGATGCTGCTGCTCAGCACCAAAGTTCCTGAAGTCAAAGGATTAGTCGGCGGCCCATAGGTCGCCACCGGCATCTTTGCCGGGAGGCTCGGCAATGGCGCTTCGAACCGCAGCACGTTCATCGCTTGCCTGATGGATGGCCGCATGCCACGGTCAGGGTGCGCACACCAGAGCCCCACGACCATAACACCCTCCATCTCCGCACCGTCAAACTCCCCCCTAAGCCGCTCGTCGGCGGCGGCACGGATTGATCCTCCGCTGTACAAGTCCCACACCCATGACACCAGGTGGACGGCACCACCGTCTTCCTGGACTAGAGCTGGCCGCCGACCACATGCGACCTCGAGGAGGAGGACCCCGAAGCTGTACACATCCGACTCGACGCTCGCTGTGCCGGCCAGCACGCTCTCCGGGTCGATGTACCCCATTGTGCCGGCTGTGTCAGTCATGTACGATATCTGGCCATCATTGATGAGCCGCGCGAGCCCGAAGTCGCCGAGCTTGGCGGTGAAGGAGGCATCTAGCATGATGTTGCTTGGCTTGATGTCCCTGTGCACCACACGCTGCTCCGTGTCTTGATGCAAGTACAGAAGTGCGGAACCTATGCCGAGCACTATCTCGTACCTAGTATGGCAGAGAATGAGAGAAGTGAGGAATTGCTTCTTTATTTTGACAAGGAGTGACGAATCCCTTATACGTAGCAAATTATTGTGCTAAGATTTGTTCAAACGGTTGATTAACTAGAAAGTCACAACATATTTTTTTTTGGGACAAAAAGTAGCAACATACCTAACAGGCCATGTCAGCACGTAGTCGGATCTGTACAAATGAGTGTCGAGGCTGCCATTGTGCATTAGCTCGTAGACAAGGAGGAGCTCATCGCCGCCATGGCACCAGCCGATGAGCTGCACGAGGTTGCGGTGCCTCAGCCGACTAATGATCCGCACCTCCGAGAGGAACTCCTTCCAGCCCTGATGAGATGTCTCTGACACCTTCTTGACAGCCACTTCGCGGTTCATGTCACTCATAAACCCTCGGTACACAGACCCAAAGCCTCCTCTCCCGAGCGCCCTGTCATTGGAGAAGTTATCCGTCGCTGCAGCGAGCTCCTCGAAAGAAAATCGTCGGGGCCCAGAGAGTCCTTGGTCGAGCTCGCCATCGACAAGTTCGCCGCGAAATAGTGTTGTCAACGCTTTCAACGATTGTTTGGTTTTCTTCGTGTTACTGCGCCTTCGACGGTGACAGCAGAGGCAGAGACAGATACAAGAAATTATGCAGATAGCAAGTATGAGCACGACCAAAGCCCATGTTACCAACGCGGCCCCGACGATCAACTTTGCCCATGTTGGATCTGCATGGAAAACATGGAATCGATGATGAAAGACATACATGCGAGAAAGTATCATTTTAGTTATTTACAGCGCCTTGTCTAACACTTACGGAGAGAATTGGTCTCCCCGGGATGATCACCACGACATTGTTGATTTAACATAATGCCTTCAAAGTTTTTGAACACTTTCATTTTTTTGTCAAGTTTTCACAAATAAGGGGTTGAATATGTATTTTTCTCGTATTTTTTAATCCGTTTGGAAAAAATAATTGAAACTTTTCTAGAACGATAATCATGGTAGTGTTGATTTTAGAGAATTATTTGAAAATTCTGGACACTTTCATTATTTTTCCAATACTTGGTGACATGACAATTGACTAGCCGGCTGACTGGGTGGTCAACTAGTCAAAATCACTTCAGCCCATCAAAAACTAGTTTGAGAAGAGAGCAGGGTTGAAACTTGACTTGTTTTGACAGTTCGTAGTCGTAACGTAGATGGTTACATAGTTCAGACTTGATCTTAAACATTTGTGATAGCTTAAGGTTGAACTATGGACTTCTTTTTTTTATAGGTTTTTGTCTTATAAATATCCCGGTGGGGAGGGACGATAATGGCGGCACGCTTTCTATAGATATTATTTTTGTGTTTTTTGTACAGTCATGGCACGATGAGAGCATGTACAATGCATGACAAAAAGTAATTTGAGGCATCTACATTTATTTTTTCTCCCCAATGCAAGCTACAACTAGTGGGCCTCATTAAGAAATAAAAAATAAAGACTCTACCACACATGCATCTCTACTTTTCACTCCAACCTTTTCAGCTTTTGTCACCGGACCACACTTTTTCTTTCAAGCACCCGCCTCCTAAAGAGGATCCCGCTTCCCTATCCGAACCTACTTTACGTCATATCCGATCCTACATGACATGCGAGGCATCACCTTGAGGCTATGCATTGTACATGCCTGAATAGACCAAAAGTATTCACGCAAATAAATAAATAAATATATAAATAATAAGCTAAAGTCCAAAAACCGAAAATAAGCCGATCGAAGATCGAACCAAACAACACTCCCAGGTAGACTTGCGACCCGAGCCTACGGGGATTAACAAACATGCGCGTGAAACAGAATCAGGGGATGTGGGCAGTGCTTACCGACGTTGCATCCATCTCCAGCCGCGTACCCGTCGCCGTAGGACCCCGCCATGCACGCGCATCGGTACCCGCTCTCCCCGCTCGGTGTATCCATGTCGGAGCACGTCGCGGCCTTCGGCGTACACTGGCCGCCAGCCTCACCGCCGGCACACGTGCCATTGACCCACCACCCCAACTCCGCCGTCTTAAACTCCGGCGACACCGTCCCCTCCGCCGTGTTCATGAATACAGCGGAGGTCAGCACGTCGTCACACTTTTGCTCCTCGACCTTCTCCCAGAACAGAGACACCGCCCTCGCCACCGTGGCGTTCGGCGCAGCAGAAGCAACGCACGCGACCTCGGTGGAGGTGTCGTTCCTGCCGCACTGCGCCGTTCGGAGCAGCCTGGACACGGCAGACGCCGGCACGCTACACCCGGCGCCGGCCGCTGCGTCGCTGCTGCCGCGGCAGCCACCACGGAGGATCAGAACGGTGCGGAAAGAGACGTCGTAGCTGCGGCCGGAGAGCGCCTTCCTGACGTCGGAGACGCTGCGTGCGCACGACGGCGGGAGAGAGACGACGAAGGAGGATGCGGTGGAGTTGAAGAACACGACATGGTACGGGGATGTGCCGTTGTCGCCTCTGTATGGGAGGATCGGCGTGGAGGTGTTGGCGTCGCAGGACAGGGCGATGGGGCAGCCGTCGGAGAAGCCGAAGGGGTAGGGGACCTTGGTGCCGCCGCACCAGCGGTTACACGAGGCGGCGGCCGTTGTGCCGGAGAGGGTTTCATGGGGAAGCAAGAAGACGAGCAGGAGGAGCAAGCGGTGGCGCATATTCGACCTCTCGCCACTTGGTGCAAGAGGATTATGAGCCTTGCAGCCACATATTTACACCCATTTTTTCTCAGCTAGAAGTAGAAGGCGATTCTTCAGTGGAGATGTTAAGAGTCAAGCTGTGTCCCTTTCAGAATTTCAGGCCAAGCCATATAGATCAGGTCAGGAGGGGGGCGCTTTGGAGTTTAGCAAGTGTCCTCCGAGGCTCCGGCGGAGCTCATCGCGATGTACGTAATCCGGAGATGAACTCACCGATCGAGCTGCATAGTGCATCCCAGCTGATTTGATTAAGCAAGCATGACCAAGATTCATGAATAATCAAATGGGAGCTCTTCCAATTAATGCGAAGACAATAACTACTCTAGCAAGAAAACAAGCTGAAATCATACCTCCACACACACACACAAGCGTACGCATCAAATTTCATCTGAATCGGATTGAAAACATCGAGAACATACATGCGCATGCAATATTTTTCACTAGCACATGTGCCTGTGCATTGCAACGGGAAAAAAATAACCTGCGAAGGATATGTCAAGAGGATGGTCACGGCGACATTCGCCATCTGTGATGTACACAGCAAGAGTCGGCGTGGTGGCAGAGGGGGAGCGCAAGGGCAACGATGCTGCTAGGGTTGGAGTGGGGAGAGGTCGACCTCAACAAACCATGCTTCCTCACGACGTGTCCCTCCCCTCCACGTCCAAGCTTCCTCTCCAAGATGTTGCTCTTCTTTTCACCGCCAACTTCCTATTGTCCGAAGCACCTTCCAAAAACAGGTGTTCGTAAGCCACCTTCTGTTAAAGAGAAAAAGAAAAATGGCCAAAGAATAAATGGTTAATCAAAACCATACTTTGGAACAATGTTCATCATGTTTTTTTTACACAGAACATATGCAAGCGCTCATACATACGCGCATACACTCGCCCCTATGAATGCACACACGCACACCCTACCCCTATGAGTACCTTCGAGAGACTGAGCCGGTATATCGTCTTGAGATTTACGAAGTCACCGTAGGCGCCTCGTCGTCGACGGGAACGTGTCCTCCCACTAAAAGCGCATCGCCGGAAATCCTGAAATAAATCCAGGAATAATGCAAGCACTAGGATTTGAACTCTGGTGGGCTGGGGATACCACTGTCCCTCTAACCATAAAAAAAAAAGATCGGTTCAATTAGTGTTCATCATGTTTGGTACCTCGGAAAGATCTTCACCATGTTTGTCAGTGCCAATAGACATAAAAATATGTTCACTACCACTAAAAAGAAAATCCTTAGCTTTTCCCGGGTTCTGGTCAATCACAACTTCACAAGACAACTTCAAAAAACTGTATTCAAGAGGTCAAAGTGAACTAAAACTTTTGATATATCAAACTAATGGAGTGATATTTCTTCATAGTTTTTTCTTGATAAAAATAGACATACCTCCTCTGAACCCCTTGTGTACTAAAAGGCATCACCGCCCTTGCGTACACATGGGCCACATGGAGCCAAATTTCGACGTCAATGTCATTGCCTAAAAACTCACCTGCTAGTTGTAATAGATGACCCTACTTATCCTGAAAGCAACTGAACCGTAATTTCATGTGAAAAATAAAATGAACAATAATTTTGTTAAAACAAAAGAATTATAGCATTGCAGCCAGCGAAAAGTAGTGCTACATGCTGACAGTTTAAAACTTTAAAGCATATCTGAGATATAAAATTTACAAAACCAGATAGTAAAATTAACCGACAGAAAATTGCGCTGATATTTTACAATATACGTACAACAAGAGTTCATAAATAGCACATTGGAAATTACGATCATAGTACAGGAACAATGTCAATTAAATGTTAAATAGTCATAAGTATGGCCACTCTATATTGAATATCGCACCGATTTTATACTGGATGGACACCACAAAATCACAGCAAACCTTATAGATGAACCATTTAATATAAATAGTGTACTGAAAGGTATGTAATAAGGTCCTGAAAAAACAAAGGCATGTACAGAAGGATTGCTTGAAAGCTTGATCAATGTATCGTCAGAAAGACATTGCAAGAGCTAAATATACCTCGTTCAGCAAGGAGAGGCAAAGCATGCAACGCTATACTTTTAGTTCTTGCCTGACACCATCCAGTGCTTTGACATGTTTTGACCGAATCGGAGACTCGCAGGTTGCTGTTGGCCTGCCGCCGCCCGGCGTCGTCACAGGCAAGCTCGTTCTTGCCATTTTCCAATCAGATCAAAAATCTGAGCTGATTAGCCATTGGCCCGGCTCTGTTGCGGTTTGCATTGACAAAGCAAAGGGGAGATATTAGAGGCCATTCACGGGATTAAAGGTGAGGGAGTGGTCAGTGGAGTAGGATTAAGAAAAAGTGTTTCCCCCCGCTTTATATTATAAAGCAACGAACCAAGCATCCAACACATTAATACAGAGTACAATCAAGTCATAAAGTCACGCTAGGGGCACAGCAGGACAAGCCCCAAACAGCTCAGAGGGTCCATACGGCAGTGATTTGTGAATCATTTTCCTCTCCCTTGGCGGCTGCAACCCTAGCCGCCGCTAGGAGAGGCCAGTCTTCCAGCGCCGTCCTCCGGCGGCCCCTCTCTACCGGCGACCTCGGTCGCCGGTGGTGAGGGGGGTCGCCGGATCCACGTGTGTGGATCGTTTTTACTCTTTCGTAGTCTAGGTTTTTTAGGCTGTTCATCGCTTTGGCTTCGGCAACGACGATGATAGCGCTGAATAAAGATTCCTCGGATCCTTCCCTGACGAGGCCATCGGTCGTATGGTTGGGGATGGATTTGGAAACCAGTCTGTTCAAGCAAGGATGGCGTGGCGGCGACGGCATCCTCGTGGTGGATCTGTGTCCTCGGGCTCCGCCGTTGCGACGGCGTTTGCTCCAGCGTCAGCGCGGAGCTTGGGAGGTAGTCCAGGAGCGGATGCAGATTGTGGTCTGCATCGACGACATTTGGAAGACGGAACGTGTGCTGTGTTCGTGGTTCGTGGATGGCGGTGTGGTTTCCTCCCTCGGCGTTTTAGTCGTGGTGGGGTTCCAGATCTGGAATTCGATGGCGTGTCCGGGGTGTTGCCCCGGTCAGATTCGTTCAACGGCAAGGGCTTCACTTTTGGTGAGCCACCTTGGAGGTCCGCAAAGCTGCATACCAACTATGGAGCCGCGTCGAGCTCGGGTGAGGAGGTGATCCGTCATTCTTTTCTTCGGTGGCCGCCGTGGTGGTGCCGGAGGCAGACGACGGGCGTTGGTGTGAAACTCAGAGATGTTCTGCTATCTTTTTAGTTTTGTCATGTCAGTCCTTACGTGACTTGTACTTTAATCTTTATGATATGAATGCGACACGTATTACCATGCAAAAAAAGACAAGCCCCAAACAAAGCTAAAGAAAGCTAATCCGGCTCGGGAGGTGGTGGCGGAGGAGGCGGTGGTGGAGCAAAAGCCGACGCCGAGGAACGCAGACCCGCAATGATGTTGTTAATGACGTCTCGGTCGTGCCGCTTGCTAAGCGATCTCCAGAGCTGTAAGAAGCCACACATTTTATAGATAGCATCAGTCACACGGCACGAAATCACACGTTCGATGACTAGTTTATTGCGGGTACACCATAGGGTCCATGCCAGGGTGCCCAAAGCCACCCAGGTTGGGGCGCGACTAGTGCCGGGGAGTCTAAGAACCTCCCCCAAACAAGTCCGGGAGGTTGTCATGGCACCAATTGCCGCCGACCACCTCCTGGAAGCAGCTCCATAGGAACTGCGCCGCAGGGCACCGAAAGAAGATGTGGTTGCAGTCTTTCGGTACCAAACAAATGGGGCAGAGGCCATCCCCAGGGCCATTACGTTTTCGGACCTCCGTGCCCGAGGGGAGGCGACCTCGGACCCTGTCGTGGAATTTTCACGGCATATGTCCTAGTGTGAGGACTTAGTCGTGAGGCCAACGCATCTATGTGGTAGCTTGAGAGGGGTTGAGCGGAATCGAGAGACGCAACACAAGACAAAGGTTTAGACAGCTTCGGGCCCCGGGAAACATCATCCGGTAACAACCCTACATGCTGTTTGTGGCTAGGTCTCATTATCATCACGAGGGAGTCGCCGTAAACCGGCTCTCCTAGTTGTGTCTAAGCCTTAATGATTATTTTCTTCTTCCTCTTGGGGTGCCTTGCCCCTCCTTATATAAGTTGAAGGGGCGGGTTATATGTAGAGTCCAACTCGGATTAAGACTTAAACTATTCCGACTTCTCTTCATGGGCTTCTTAGCATCTTGGGCTTCTTAACGTCTCGGGCTTATTAACCCCAGGCGACTCTGTCTGCCGGGTTATGACTGTCTGCCGGGTTATGACTGTCTGCCGGGTTATGACTGTCTGCCGGGTTATGACTCTCTGCCGGGTTATGACTGTCTGCCGGGTTATGACTGTCTGCCGGTTTACCACCTACCGGTTTACCATCTGTCTTAACCATCAGTCTTAACTGTCTGCCTTAACCATCTGTCTTAACTCTCTGCCGGTTTACCAAGTCCCAGCCGGGTTATAATTCCGGCCGGGTCATACCGCGGGGTATATCCCCGACATTAGCCCCCAGTTTAATTTTGATTTATCCATGTTAAACTGATCCCGTAAAAACAAACACAACAATTTTGACAGATTATGCTCCGGTTTAAGAACTTTTGTAAGCCGTCACCTGATCATCCTTAATTCCTTGTCATTTCCTTCTTCTAGAAAATCCGGGTCAATAGGCCAGCTTCATAATCAATTTGCTGTCATTGGCTTGTCACAGAGAAATATTGTGAAGAATGATTCATTTGACTTTAGCTCCCAATGCTTAAAAAATATTGGTGTTTGAAATGCTCCTCTGATTCTTCAGCCGGCTTGAAGATGTAAAACTTGCCGGTTTATCATTGCCAAAATTGCCGGTTTATAAATATTGATGGCACCGGGTCATAATCGTTATTAACATCAAGCTTAAAAATATACCTCTTATATGCATATCACTTGTAGCCCCCAAGTCTTAAGAAGGGAACGTAGTAACAACTTAAGACTTGCTTCAATATGAATGTCACAAGCTTAAAGTAATCCAGGTTGTTCATCTCAATCACTAGTCATAAACTGACTATTCCACATATGTAGCCCCAAGTGCCGGGTTATCATGCTTGCAGCAACCTGGGACTTGTAATTGCCTTATGCTCATAAAAACTTCAACTAGTGTAACCCCCAAGGGTCGGGTCATTATGCAATAATGAGCAGGGACTTTATAGATATGATCATGTAGACTTGAACAACAACGTGTAGCCCCCAAGGGCCGGCTCAGTAAGATAATATTGAGCTGGGACTTTATATATACTTCATTGAAGATAACATCATATGATGTAACCCCCATCACGGGGCTTGAACCCATGTCCACAAGGTTAAGAACTTTGTGCTTTACCAACTGAGCAATAAACCTTTCAATATAATGGATTAAAGCTTGTGTACCTTAATTTTTTGAAAGAATTAATTGGCAGCCCCCAAGGGCCAGCTCGTTATGATATGATGAGTCGGGTCTTCAATAAGGCAAGTAAAAATGTCTTTGCATTAGCCCCCAAGTGCCATGGTGCATGCTGGCAGTGACATGGGACTTGCATATTTGATGTGATCTCAACTTGAATAATGTAGCCCCCAAGTGCCGGGTCGTAAGCCTGCAGCGACTCGGGACTATTCCTTCCATTGTAGAATAAATCATATCCATTGATAAATAATAGCCATTGCGCTGAAGCGACTTTGAAAACCTTAATCATAATACTGGTTATTGATAACCATAATAAAAATCCAGCCATGCATGTTGGCTATTAAAGATTTGAATAATATAACCCGGTTTGAAAAACCGGTTCCTGTGATATTTGATCATACTGTTGGTTTACCAAGCCAGTGTAGTAAGGGTGATACCCAAAATTTGAGCACTGGTAATTATCATATATTGCCGGATTATGAACAAAGCCAGGCCGGGTTAATAAACACCGGATATTATGTTATCTCATACTGGCGACTTATAGTCAAAAGCCAGGCCAGGTTAATAAACACCGGATCTTAACTTACCATGTACTGACGACTTATAGTCGAAAGCCAAGCCGGGTCAATAAACACCGGTGAATTATAATCATAAAGCATTATAAGCCGTATCGGATAAACCTCAAAAAATCTGTCGAATAAAAACACACGAAAATGAGGGTTTTCGTGGGCTGCCAGGCCGAAAATTGAGGCTTTTCACGGGCTGCCAGGCCACTGAGTTAAACCTTTTACAAACCTTATAAGATGGACCTCACTTTAACCAATCATCGTTTTAACTTTGACAAGTTCAGGGTCTGCATAAGATTGACGTGTCAAACGTTCGGCGGGTCATTCCAGGAATACCTGGGCGGAGTGGCTTACTTAAAAAGGCAAGATAACCCGGGGTTTTAGGTGAATACACCTGGCTTCCAAGCCTGGCTTTTAAGCCTATCACAAGGGTTATAGCAACTCTTGTTCTTTAGAACAAAAGAGCCCCCAAGCAATATTTCTGAGCTATGCTCAATGGGCACCTATGTTTGAGTTGTGCTTTTGCAACAGACTCTCTTTGGTCCCTTTAACCTAGGTAGCAAGCCCCCAAGTGTTTTGTAAGCATGGCGTATAAGCCGGATCAAAGGGTAATCATAGCTTCGCTCGATGAGCAGGAAGCCCCCATGTGACCATAATAAGATAAGCCCATAAGGCAGGATACCCATGTTTGAACCGTGCATCATGGCAGCAAGTTCTCTTTGGCAACGTTTAATTTTTCTGAGAACTCGAACTTGCGAGAGATGAATTTCTTTTACAACCGGAGTTTTAAACCGGATATTGAGAGCTTCAAAGCCTTATGGGAGAAAGATGTCTCTTGAGCCGGATTTTGAACTGGAATCTTCATTTTGAGCCGGAAATTTTCTGACGGCCTTTAAATTTTCATCAATATGTCAGCAGCTTCCGGGACCTGGTTATCTTCCCTTCCATCGTCCTGGGGTTCTTGAATTAGCTGAAACCGGCAAGATTTGCTGAGTCATGTCATCGTAGCCCCCGAGTCTTAAGACTACTCGGGGAGTTGGCTTGAGACTCTCCATGCTTGACCATGATGTACACCGGCATATAATTGAACAGCGAAACGCTGTAATATGTTAAAGCTGGAGGCAAGGTAGTGAGTTGATGATCTTCGCAGTACTCATTGTATATCTTTAGCGTTAATAACGCGATATGAATCCACAGAAGGTTCAAGTCAACCATGGCGGGTTATAAATGATCCCAATGGAATTGTGTCAGTAACCCGGCCAGTGGGTCATCCACGCTGATTGTTGAAATTACCCAAACTGCAGTGGCAACGATTTGTATTCCAATTCATTGAGCCATCCGCTGGAAGCTGATAATATATTATGATCTGCTCCAGATTTGTTGAAATAGACCGGGCTGCAGGAGCGGTAACTTGCATGTGCTCATTAAGCAGCTCGTGCAGACGGGTGCAACTCCGGTGTGTTGATGTAGACTAGACCGCAAGGGCGGCAACGTAAGCTTCTCAGTGGTGAACAATTGTCCCGATGTACCTGGATGACAGATGATCGTGTCGTCTCTGCCATGAACATGGAACAAAAATATTTAAAGGGAGGATAATTGTTCTAGGAGGAATTTAAAGTACATTGAAAAAATAAATAAGGTGGATAGCACCTGATCTTGTCCTCGGACGTCGAGCCAGTCATGTACGTCGTTGGTTTTCCAACTGATATGAATTTTACTGCTTCCACGATTTTTTTGAACCGCCCTTGACTTTTCCTTCATTTCCTTCTTTCCAGGCAGAGCAAGCACAGGGGAAGCAATGCTCCTGCTCTGGCGTCCATGCTCATAGACTGAGCAATTAGTCTTTTGTTCCCTGTTGGTGTCCATGCCCGTAGATCACCTCCGGGTCACGGGTCATTTCAGTCAGCCTGTTCACAGCTATCGGGGAAGGAGCAGAGCTAAAAACCTGCGCACGCGGGCGGGTCGTGGCAGAAGCGAACCCAATCCGGCACTTTATGGCGGCGAACCGCAGTGAGCGCGGCAGCGGAGTCAACCCGGGCGGCGCAACGAAACGTTCGAAGCGGGGACGCCGTAGAGACGAAGAACGGGGCTGGCCATGGAAACAATACGGGGCCAGGACGACGGAGGCGGGGGTGAGGTTGCCCGCAGCCAGGTAGCAGGTAGAAGGGGAAGAAGCTCCAACAGGTGCGGCTCAGCTACGTCGGCGAGTCAACGGATGCCAGCAGAGGCGGGACCGCGGTGGTCTCGGCGATTCACAGCAGCGGCCGAAGCTGCCCGCGAGGTGGCGCGGGCGGTTTAGAAGCGGGACCGGCGCGGCTGTTTGACCGGTGACGGGTTGGAGAGGCACCGACGGGTTGGGGGCTGGAGCACGGCAACTCAGCAGGCACGGGCGCCGGCAGGCACGGCGGATTAGAGCAGCGGCGGTTCGAGGCCGCTCCAGCAAGGGCGGCGCAAGGCGGATATAAGCAGCTTGAGGGCGGCGGCTTGATGCCAGCCGTAGGGGCGGAGACCAGCGGACCGGTCATGATGCGATGGAGGACCACGACAGGTTGATGAGCCTAGAAAATCCATAACAAGTATGTTCTCTGTATCCGCTGAAACTAAAGTTTGCGTTTCTTCAGCAATCAATTGATTTGAAGCAGAGGATGTAAATATGCAGGATTCCCCGCATCAGGAGTAAGAAAAATCCGGTTCGCGGGGCGCAGGTCGCACGAGAGGAGCCAAGGACGGACGGCTTGCAGAAAGGACTCCGGCGGGGGCGACTCAGGGGCTGCGCAAGGGCGGCTCGACGCCCGACAGTGGAGCGACGCACTGGCGGCCCGGCGGCGGAGGCGTGCTAGCGACAGCGGCTCGGAGTGACACGCTGGTGGCCCGGCAGCGACGGCTTGAAGGCGGACCCGGCTCGAGGCAGAGGCAGAGCGACACCAAGGCTGGGTTGCTGTGGCCGCGGCGATCCACGGCAAAGGCAGCAGTCCGGAACAGAGGTCGAGGTGACAGGGCATCGGCCTAGCAGGCAGGTCTGCGGCGGAAGAGAGCTCATCACGGCGAGTCCGGGGCCGTGGCGGAGGAGGTCCATGGCTGTGAACCCGAGTTGATGTTGTATTTGCTTCCGGGTCATCAATTGCGTCCGAGTCCGTGGCATCACTGCAGGAGCCTTGGCGCAGAGGCGGAGCGGTGAAGACGGCTTGGCCGGCAGAGTCCGGCGGCTCAAGGAAAAACATGGCAAGGCGATGGGAGACTGTGGCTCGAAGTGGCTAGGGCGGCTCGAGGCCGCAACACCGTCTTCATCGAGTCCAAGGGAGGCAGTCGGCGGTTCGTCAGCGAGACGGGGATCCGACGCGAGGAGGCGGGTTGAAAAGGCGCTGGTGGTAATGGCCAGATGAAACGCCGGCGGCCCGGCGGAACACCTTTTGGGCGCAGCAGAGGAGGCCCCAATGGCTTGAGGACTGTCCCGGAGGCAACGGGGCCGCGGCGCATGAGGCGGCCTACTGCAGCGACGGCGAAAAACCGGCTCAGCGCGGCAGAGCGCGACTCGCCGCAGAATGGGAAAACGGAGGCTCGTCGGTCTTTGGCGATTTTAATAGGACAGATTGACACAGAGGTGGCTCGACAGTCGACGTAGCTGCTTGTGAGAAGGCCCGGCCGGGCGAGTCACGGTGGCGACTCGGCGAAGGCGAATCCGGGTCGGCTCGGTGAAGGCGAATCCGGGTCATAGCCGGTGGAGTCCTGTCCAAGTCCTTCGTCATACTCTCCTTTCCTTTTCTTCTTCTTTTTCCTTTATTTTTGACCCGGTCAAAGGATATAGCAACAGAAGGTCTCTTTGAAACATATACCTGCAGTACGTTCTTTGATCATGGCGACTTGACGACAACGAAGCAAATCGTAGGACGGCGGCGGGCTAAAACCGCAACCCTAACTCCTCTGGATCTCAACTTTGTCTAATCCATCGCTTAAAAACTCTTTGATCTTTGACTGATGAACTTGTAGTTGATGTGAATCCTTCCAAACCGGTTATTTTTCATCCAAAAAATTGCAAACTTCTCGATCCCTGGAACAGATCCCTTCAAGAACTCATCACCACCGTGCGAAGGCCCCACGGTGGGCGGCAACTGTCGTGGAATTGTCACGATAGATGTCCTAGTGTGAGGACTTAGTCGTGAGGCCAACGCATCTATGTGGTAGCTTGAGAGGGGTTGAGCGGAATCGAGAGACGCAACACAAGACAAAGGTTTAGACAGCTTCGGGCCCTGGGAAACTGAAGGAAATATGCCCTAGAGGCAATAATAAAGTTATTATTTATTTCCTTATATCATGATAAATGTTTATTATTCATGCTAGAATTGTATTAACCGGAAACATAATACATGTGTGAATACATAGACAAACAGAGTGTCACTAGTATGCCTCTACTTGACTAGCTCGTTGATCAAAGATGGTTATGTTTCCTAGCCATAGACATGAGTTGTCATTTGATTAACGGGATCACATCATTAGGAGAATGATGTGATTGACTTGACCCATTCCGTTAGCTTAGCACTCGATCGTTTAGTATGTTGCTATTGCTTTCTTCATGACTTATACATGTTCCTATGACTATGAGATTATGCAACTCCCGTTTACCGGAGGAACACTTTGTGTGCTACCAAACGTCACAACGTAACTGGGTGATTATAAAGGTGCTCTACAGGTGTCTCCGAAGGTACTTGTTGGGTTGGCGTATTTCGAGATTAGGATTTGTCACTCCGATTGTCGGAGAGGTATCTCTGGGCCCTCTCGGTAATGCACATCACTTAAGCCTTGCAAGCATTGCAACTAATGAGTTTGTTGCGGGATGATGTATTACGGAACGAGTAAAGAGACTTGCCGGTAACGAGATTGAACTAGGTATTGAGATACCGACGATCGAATCTCGGGCAAGTAACATACCGATGACAAAGGGAACAACGTATGTTGTTATGCGGTCTGACCGATAAAGATCTTCGTAGAATATGTGGGAGCCAATATGAGCATCCAGGTTCCGCTATTGGTTATTGACCGGAGACGTGTCTCGGTCATGTCTACATAGTTCTCGAACCCGTAGGGTCCGCACGCTTAAAGTTTCGATGACAGTTATATTATGAGTTTATATGTTTTGATGTACCGAAGGTTGTTCGGAGTCCCGGATGTGATCACGGACATGACGAGGAGTCTCAAAATGGTCGAGACATGAAGATTGATACATTGGAAGACTATGTTTGGATATTGGAAGTGTTCCGGGTGAAATCGGAATTTTACCGGAGTACCGGGAGGTTACCGGAACCCCCCGGGGGCTTAATGGGCCATAGTGGGCCTTAGTGGAAGAGAGGAGAGGCGGCCAGGGCAGGGCCGCGCGCCCCTCCCCCTAGTCCGAATAGGACAAGGAGAGGGGGGCGGCGCCCCCCCTTTCCTTCCTCTCTCCCTCCTCTTTCCCCCTCCACTCCTAGTCCAACAAGGAAAAGGGAGGGAGTCCTACTCTCGGTGGGAGTAGGACTCCTCCTGGCGCGCCCCTCCTGGCCGGCCGCACCTCTCCCCCTTGCTCCTTTATATACGGGGGCAGGGGGCACCCTAGAGACACAACAATTGATCGTTTGATCTTTTAGCCGTGTGCGGTGCCCCCCTCGACCATAGTCCACCTCGATAATACTGTAGCGGTGCTTAGGCGAAGCCCTGCATCGGTAGAACATCATCATCGCCACCACGCCGTCGTGCTGACGAAACTCTCCCTCAACACTCGGCTGGGTCGGAGTTCGAGGGTCGTCATCGGGCTGAACGTGTGCTGAACTCGGAGGTGCCGTGCGTTTGATACTTGATCGGTCGGATGTGAAGACGTACGACTACATCAACCGCGTTGTGCTAACGCTTCCGCTTTCGGTCTACGAGGGTACGTGGACAACACTCTCCCCTCTCGTTGCTATGCATCACCATGATCTTGCGTGTGCGTAGGATTTTTTTTTTAATTACTACGTTCCCCAATAGTGGCATCCGAGCCAGGTTTTATGCGTTGATGTTATATGCACGAGTAGAACACAAGTGAGTTTTGGGCGATATAAGTCATACTGCTTACCAGCATGTCATACTTTGGTTCGGCGGTATTGTTGGATGAAGCGGCCCGGACCGACATTACGCGTACGCTTACGCGAGACTGGTTCTTCCGACGTGCTTTGCACAGAGGTGGCTGGCGGGTGTCAGTTTCTCCAACTTTAGTTGAACCGAGTGTGGCTACGCCCGGTCCTTGCGAAGGTTAAAACAGCACCAACTTGACAAACTATCGTTGTGGTTTTGATGCGTAGGTGAGAACGGTTCTTGCTAAGCCCGTAGCAGCCACGTAAAACTTGCAACAACAAAGTAGAGGATGTCTAACTTGTTTTTGCAGGGCATGTTGTGATGTGATATGGTCAAGACATGATGCTAAATTTTATTGTATGAGATGATCATGTTTTGTAACCGAGTTATCGGCAACTGGCAGGAGCCATATGGTTGTCGCTTTATTGTATGCAATGCAATCGCCCTGTAATGCTTTACTTTATCACTAAGCGGTAGCGATAGTCATAGAAGCATAAGATTGGCGAGACGACAACGATGCTACGATGGAGATCAAGGTGTCGCGCCGGTGACGATGGTGATCATGACGGTGCTTCGGAGATGGAGATCACAAGCACAAGATGATGATGGCCATATCATATCACTTATATTGATTGCATGTGATGTTTATCTTTTATGCATCTTATCTTGCTTTGATTGACGGTAGCATTATAAGATGATCCCTCACTAAATTATCAAAGTATAAGTGTTCTCCCTGAGTATGCACCGTTGCGAAAGTTCTTCGTGCTGAGACACCACGTGATGATCGGGTGTGATAGGCTCTACGTTCAAATACAACGGGTGCAAAACAGTTGCACACGCGGAATACTCAGGTTAAGCTTGACGAGCCTAGCATATAACAGATATGGCCTCGGAACACGGAGACCGAAAGGTCGAGCGTGAATCATATAGTGGATATGATCAACATAGTGAGGTTCACCGTTGAAATTACTCCATCTCACGTGATGATCGGACATGGTTTAGTTGATATGGATCACGTGATCACTTAGAGGATTAGAGGGATGTCTATCTAAGTGGGAGTTCTTAAGTAATATGATTAATTGAACTTAAATTTATCATGAACTTAGTACCTGATAGTATCTTGCTTGTCTATGTTGATTGTAGATAGATGGCCCGTGCTGTTGTTCCGTTGAATTTTAATGCGTTCCTTGAGAAAGCAAAGTTGAAAGATGATGGTAGCAATTACACGGACTGGGTCTGTAACTTGAGGATTATCCTCATTGCTGCACAGAAGAATTACGTCCTGGAAGCACCGCTGGGTGCCAGACCTGCTGCAGGAGCAACACCAGATGTTATGAACGTCTGGCAGAGCAAAGCTGATGACTACTCGATAGTTCAGTGTGCCATGCTTTACGGCTTAGAACCGGGTCTTCAACGACGTTTTGAACGTCATGGAGCATATGAGATGTTCCAGGAGTTGAAGTTAATATTTCAAGCAAATGCCCGGATTGAGAGATATGAAGTCTCCAATAAGTTCTACAGCTGCAAGATGGAAGAGAATAGTTCTGTCAGTGAGCATATACTCAAAATGTCTGGGTATAACAATCACTTGATTCAACTGGGAGTTAATCTTCCGGATGATAGCGTCATTGACAGAATTCTTCAATCACTGCCACCAAGCTACAAGAGCTTCGTGATGAACTATAACATGCAAGGGATGGATAAGACGATTCCCGAGCTCTTCGCAATGCTAAAGGCTGCGGAGGTAGAAATCAAAAAGGAGCATCAAGTGTTGATGGTCAATAAGACCACCAGTTTCAAGAAAAAGGGCAAAGGGAAGAAGAAGGGGAACTTCAAGAAGAACAACAAGCAAGTTGCTGTTCAGGAGAAGAAACCCAAGTCTGGACCTAAGCCTGAGACTGAGTGCTTCTACTGCAAGCAGACTGGTCACTGGAAGCGGAACTGCCCCAAGTATTTGGCGGATAAGAAGGATGGCAAGGTGAACAAAGGTATATGTGATATACATGTTATTGATGTGTACCTTACTAATGCTCGCAGTAGCACCTGGGTATTTGATACTGGTTCTGTTGCTAATATTTGCAACTCGAAGCAGGGGCTACGGATTAAGCGAAGATTGGCTAAGGACGAGGTGACGATGCGCGTGGGAAATGGTTCCAAAGTCGATGTGATCGCGGTCGGCACGCTACCTCTACATCTACCTTCGGGATTAGTTTTAGACCTAAATAATTGTTATTTGGTGCCAGCGTTAAGCATGAACATTATATCTGGATCTTGTTTGATGCGAGACGGTTATTCATTTAAATCAGAGAATAATGGTTGTTCTATTTATATGAGTAATATCTTTTATGGTCATGCACCCTTGAAGAGTGGTCTATTTTTGTTGAATCTCGATAGTGGTGATACACATATTCATAGTATTGAAGCCAAAAGATGCAGAGTTGATAATGATAGTGCAACTTATTTGTGGCACTGCCGTTTAGGTCATATCGGTGTAAAGCGCATGAAGAAACTCCATACTGATGGACTTTTGGATCCACTTGATTATGAATCACTTGGTACTTGCAAACCGTGCCTCATGGGCAAGATGACTAAAACGCCGTTCTCCGGAACTATGGAGAGAGCAACAGATTTGTTGGAAATCATACATACAGATGTATGTGGTCCGATGAATGTTGAGGCTCGTGGCGGATATCGTTATTTTCTCACCTTCACAGATGATTTAAGCAGATATGGGTATATCTACTTAATGAAACATAAGTCTGAAACATTTAAAAAGTTCAAAGAATTTCAGAGTGAAGTTGAAAATCATCGTAACAAGAAAATAAAGTTTCTACGATCTGATCGTGGAGGAGAATATTTGAGTTATGAGTTTGGTCTTCATTTGAAACAATGCGGAATAGTTTCGCAACTCACGCCACCCGGAACACCAGAACGTAATGGTGTGTCCGAACATCGTAATCGTACTTTACTAGATATGGTGCGATCTATGATGTGTCTTACTGATTTACCGCTATCGTTTTGGGGTTATGCTTTAGAGACGGCCGCATTCACGTTAAATAGGGCACCATCAAAATCCGTCTATGAACTGTGGTTTGGCAAGAAACCGAAGTTGTCGTTTCTTAAAGTTTGGGGCTGCGATGCTTATGTGAAAAAGCTTCAACCTGATAAGCTCGAACCCAAATCGGAGAAATGTGTCTTCATAGGATACCCAAAGGAGACCGTGGGTACACCGTCTATCACAGATCCGAAGGCAAGACTTTTGTTGCTAAATTCGGAATTTTTCTGGAGAAGGAGTTTCTCTCGAAAGAAGTGAGTGGGAGGAAAGTAGAACTTGATGAGGTAATTGTACCTGCTCCCTTATTGGAAAGTAGTTCATCGCAGAAACCAGTTTCTGCGACGCCTATACCAATTAGTGAGGAAGTTAATGATGATGATCATGGAACTTCAGATCAAGTTATTACTGAACCTCGTAGGTCAACCAGAGCAAGATCCGCACCAGAGTGGTACGGTAATCCTGTTCTGGAGGTTATGTTACTAGACCATGACGAACCTATGAACTATGAAGAAGCGATGGTGAGCCTAGATTCCGCAAAATGGCTTGAAGCCATGAAATCTGAGATGGGATCCATGTATGAGAACAAAGTGTGGACTTTGGTTGACTTGCCCGATGATTGGCAAGCAATTGCGAATAAATGGATCTTCAAGAAGAAGACGGACGCTGACGGTAATGTTACTGTCTATAAAGCTCGACTTGTTGCAAAAGGTTTTCGACAAGTTCAAGGGATTGACTACGATGAGACCTTCTCACCCGTAGCGATGCTTAAGTTCGTCCGAATCAATTTAGCAATTGCCGCATTTTATGATTATGAAATTTGGCAAATGGATGTCAAAACTGCATTCCTAAATGGATTTCTGGAAGAAGAGTTGTATATGATGCAACCGGAAGGTTTTGTCGATCCAAAGGGAGCTAACAAAGTGTGCAAGCTCCAGCGATCCATTTATGGACTGGTGCAAGCCTCTCGGAGTTGGAATAAACGCTTTGATAGTGTGATCAAAGCATTTGGTTTTGTACAGACTTTTGGAGAAGCCTGTATTTACAAGAAAGTGAGTGGGAGCTCTGTAGCATTTCTGATATTATATGTGGATGACATATTGCTGATTGGAAATGATATAGAATTTCTGGATAGCATAAAGGGATACTTGAATAAGAGTTTTTCAATGAAAGACCTCGGTGAAGCTGCGTATATATTGGGCATCAAGATCTATAGAGATAGATCAAGATGCTTAATTGGACTTTCACAAAGCACATACCTTGACAAAGTTTCGAAGAAGTTCAAAATGGATCAAGCAAAGAAAGGGTTCTTGCCTGTGTTACAAGGTGTGAAGTTGAGTAAGACTCAATGCCCGACCACTGCAGAAGATAGAGAGAAGATGAAAGATGTTCCCTATGCTTCAGCCATAGGCTCTATCATGTATGCAATGCTGTGTACCAGACCTGATGTGTACCTTGCTATAAGTCTAGCAGGGAGGTACCAAAGTAATCCAGGAGTGGATCACTGGACAGCGGTCAAGAACATCCTGAAATACCTGAAAAGGACTAAGGATATGTTTCTCGTTTATGGAGGTGACAAAGAGCTCGTCGTAAAAGGTTACGTCGATGCAAGCTTTTACACTGATCCGGATGACTCTAAGTCGCAAACCGGATACATGTTTATATTGAACGGTGGAGCTGTCAGTTGGTGTAGTTCTAAGCAGAGCATCGTGGCGGTATCTACGTGTGAAGAGGAATACATAGCTGCTTCGGAAGCAGCAAATGAAGGAGTCTGGATGAAGGAGTTCATATCCGATCTAGGTGTCATACCTAGTGCATCGGGTCCAATGAAAATCTTTTGTGACAATACTGGTGCAATTGCCTTGGCGAAGGAATCCAGATTTCACAAGAGAACCAAGGACATCAAGAGACGCTTCAATTCCATCCGGGATTTAGTCCAGGTGGGAGACATAGAAATTTGCAAGATACATACCGATCTGAATGTTGCAGACCCGTTGACTAAGCCTCTTCCACGAGCAAAACATGATCAGCACCAAGGCTCCATGGGTGTTAGAATCATTACTGTGTAATCTAGATTATTAAGTCTAGTGCAAGTGGGAGACTGAAGGGAACATGCCCTAGAGGCAATAATAAAGTTATTATTTATTTCCTTATATCATGATAAATGTTTATTATTCATGCTAGAATTGTATTAACCGGAAACATAATACATGTGTGAATACATAGACAAACAGAGTGTCACTAGTATGCTTCTACTTGACTAGCTCGTTGATCAAAGATGGTTATGTTTCCTAGCCATAGACATGAGTTGTCATTTGATTAACGAGATCACATCATTAGGAGAATGATGTGATTGACTTGACCCATTCCGTTAGCTTAGCACTCGATCGTTTAGTATGTTGCTATTGCTTTCTTCATGACTTATACATGTTCCTATGACTATGAGATTATGCAACTCCCATTTACCGGAGGAACACTTTGTGTGCTACCAAACGTCACAACGTAACTAGGTGATTATAAAGGTGCTCTACAGGTGTCTCTGAAGGTACTTGTTGGGTTGGCGTATTTCGAGATTAGGATTTGTCACTCCGATTGTCGGAGAGGTATCTCTGGGCCCTCTCGGTAATGCACATCACTTAAGCCTTGCAAGCATTGCAACTAATGAGTTTGTTGCGGGATGATGTATTACAGAATGAGTAAAGAGACTTGCCGATAACGAGATTGAACTAGGTATTGAGATACCGACGATCGAATCTCGGGCAAGTAACATACTGATGACAAAGGGAACAACGTATGTTGTTATGCGGTCTGACCGATAAAGATCTTCGTAGAATATGTGGGAGCCAATATGAGCATCAGGTTCCGCTATTGGTTATTGACCGGAGACGTGTCTCGGTCATGTCTACATAGTTCTCGAACCCGTAGGGTCCGCACGCTTAAAGTTTCAATGACAGTTATATTATGAGTTTATATGTTTTGATGTACCGAAGGTTGTTCGGAGTCCCGGATGTGATCACGGACATGACGAGGAGTCTCGAAATGGTCGAGATATGAAGATTGATATATTGGAAGCCTATGTTTGGATATCGGAAATGTTTCGGGTGAAATCGGAATTTTACCGGAGTACCGAGAGGTTACCGGAACCCCCCGGGGGCTTAATGGGCCATAGTGGGCCATAGTGGGCCTTAGTGGAAGAGAGGAGAGGTGGCCAGGGCAGGGCCGCGGACCCCTCCCTCCTAGTCCGAATAGGACAAGGAGAGGGGGCGGTGCCCCCTTTCCTTCCTCTCTCCCTCCTCTTTCCCCCTCCACTCCTAGTCCAACAAGGAAAAGGGAGGGAGTCCTACTCCCGGTGGGAGTAGGACTCCTCCTGGCGCGCCCCTCCTGGCCGGCCGCACCGCTCCCCCTTGCTCCTTTATATACAGGGGCAGGGGGCACCCTAGAGACACAGCAATTGATCGTTTGATCTTTTAGCCGTGTGTGGTGCCCCCCTCCACCATAGTCCACCTCGATAATACTGTACCGGTGCTTAGGCGAAACCCTGCGTCGGTAGAACATCATCATCGTCACCACGCCGTCGTGCTGATGAAACTCTCCCTCAACACTCGGCTGGATCGGAGTTCGAGGGACGTCATCGGGCTGAACGTGTGCTCAACTCGGAGGTGCCGTGCGTTCGGTACTTGATCGGTCGGATCGTGAAGACGTACGACTACATCAACCGCGTTGTGCTAATGCTTCCGCTTTCCTTCTACGAGGGTACATGGACAACACTCTCCCCTCTCGTTGCTATGCATCACCATGATCTTGCGTGTGCGTAGGATTTTTTTTTAAAATTACTACGTTCCCCAACAGAAACATCATCCGGAAACAACCCTACATGCTGTTTGTGCCTAGGTCTCATTATCATCACGAGGGAGTCGCCGTAAACCGGCTCTCCTAGTTGTGTCTAACACTTAACGATTATTTTCTTTTTCCTCTTGGGGTGCCCTGCCCCTCCTTATATAAGTTGAAGGGGCGGGTTACATGTAGAGTCCAACTCGGATTAAGACTTAACTATTCTGACTTCTCTTCATGGGCTTCTTAGCATCTTGGGCTTCTTAACGTCTCGGGCTTATTAACCCCAGACGACTCTGTCTGCCGGGTTATGACTGTCTGCCGGGTTATGACTCTCTGCCGGGTTATGACTGTCTGCCGGTTTACCACCTGCCGGTTTACCATCTGTCTTAACCATCAGTCTTAACTGTCTGCCTTAACCATTTGTCTTAACTCTCTGCCGGTTTACCAAGTCCCAGCCAGGTTATAATTCCGGTCGGGTCATACCGTAGGGTATATCCCCTGACAGACCCATTGCCATAGAAATATGCGGATTTTCAAAGGGAGTTTGATCTCCCAAAGCACCGATAGTTCCACCGGTCCAGGGGTGGGAACAATCGCCTGGTATAGGGATCTAGTCGAGAATCTACCACTTGGCTCAAGATGCGAAGACAACGAGTTGGGCTCAAGGGAGGGGGAATGGAGGGCAATACACTCGAGCAATTCCTCCCATTGCTCGAGCTCCACCGCCCCGAAGGTACGGGGAAAGGCAATAGCGCCCAAGTCAGCTAAGGCCCCAGCCACAGAGAGCTATGGGTGGACACAGATTGAGAATAACGTGTAAAAGTGATCCGCAAAGGGCGGGTCCCGACCCATCTATCCAGCCAGAATAGGGTGCCGGATCTGGTGCCCACTTTAATGGAGGTCCCAATCCACAAGACCGGCATTAGACGGATCACCGATTGACAGAATTGGGACCC
Source organism: Triticum aestivum (assembly GCF_018294505.1). NCBI lineage: Eukaryota > Viridiplantae > Streptophyta > Magnoliopsida > Poales > Poaceae > Triticum > Triticum aestivum. The sequence continues at coordinate 58,419,051 of NC_057808.1, read as the reverse complement.
ACCAGATCTAAGGCCGAAGGCCAGCGGTTGCCCGCGAAGGTATTTCGCGCGGATAATCTCCAGCCACAGGCCGCCCTCATCGGTCTGAATCCACCTCAGCCATTTGGAGAGGAGGGCAATATTCATCCGCTTGGACGAAATGACCCCAAGGCCTCCTTGGTCCTTAGGCTTACAGATCTCAAACCATTTCACCATGTGGTATTTCTGTTTATTGTTCTCTCCAGCCCAGAAGAATCTGGAGAGGAGTTTGGTGACCTCATGATGAAGGTATTCATGTAGACTATAGAATCCCATGACGACATTAGTAGGCTAATAAGGGAGGAGTTCATCAGAATCACTCTAGCGGCTTTGGAAAGCCATCTCCCCTGCCAGGGCTCCATCCTAGGTTGGAGCTTGGCGATTATTGGGCGGAAGTCCTTCTCCAGTAGGTGCGTGTCACTAATTGGCATGCCTAGGTAAGTAGTCGGGAAGGACCCCAAGCGGCAATTCGAGCGATTGGCAATTCGCTGAGCTTCCACCTGAGAATATCCAAGGACCACCACCTCACTTTTGGCGAAGTTAATTGTGAGGCCCGACATCTCCTGAAAGCAAAGGAGGAGGAACTTGAGGTTCCGAATGTCCTCGTCCGATCCTTCCACCATCATAATGGTGTCGTATGCATATTGGAGGTGAGTCAGACCTCCATTGGCCACAAGATGGGGGAAAATTCCCCTAATGTGGCTGGCCTGCTTGGCCAAATCTAGGATCGAGGCTAGAGCATCGACCACGAGGTTGAAAAGAAATGGAGAGATCGGATCACCTTGCCAAACTCCTTGGCCAGTCATGAAGTAAGGCCCAATCTCACCATTTATGTTCACCGCCGTACGACTGCTCGTCACTAACTGCATCACCCGGGCAACCCAGTGAGAGTCGAACCCACGCTTGAGCATCACCTCCCGAAGGAAGGACCAGTGGACGACGTCGTATGCTTTATGGAAGTCAATCTTAAAGAACACAGCGCGAAGGTGCATGCTCTTGACCTCGTGGATGACCTCGTGGAGAATGAGGATCCCATCCAGGATATACCTGCCTTTCGTGAAGGCCTACTGGTTCGGGTGGTGGATCCGGGGGGCAATTAGGGCCGCCCTAGTGGCGTACCCCTTGGCCAAAATCTGGAATCTCACATTGAGGACTGTGATAGGACGGAATTGCCTGATGTCAGCGGCTCTCAGCACCTTGGGGATCAGGGAGATGATCCCGTAGTTAAGCCGGGATACGTCTAAAGTTCCCCTAGAGAACTCACGGAACAGGTCAAGTATGATCTCCTTGACCATCGGCCAGAATGCCTGGAAAAAACGAACCAGCAGTCCATCAGGGCCCGGGGCCGAGGCCGGGTTCATGGCTTTTACAAAAGCCTCCACCTTGGAGGCATCAAATGGGGTGAACAGAGCCGCATTCTCCTCTGAGGAGATTTGCTAGTCAGGCTGCCAGATATGGTCAGCAAGGGCGATACCACCCTGAGGACGCCCCGCAAATAACGACTTGTAAAAGTCATCAACCAATGAGCGGATAGCAGGGGGTCCTGAAATAGCTGACCTCCTTCCCATAAAAGGGGAATGGAGCAGCATCTCCTACGGCCGTTAGCAATGGCCTGAAAGTACACCGTGTTGGCGTCACCAAACAACACCCAATTTATAGACCCTCACTGGCGCCAAAATTCCTCCTCCTTGGAATAGATCTCCATGAGAGAGTCTTCCAGATCGTATCTATGAGCCCACTCTTCAACGGAGATCCCTGAAATATCTGCGTGAAGATCAAGGGCTCAGATATCCTCAAGGAGGGAGGCCTTCTAGATCCGAAGATCCCTCTCAATGTTAGCACCCCAACCTTTCATGAACTATCGGGATCGCTTGGACAGGTGATTGTTGGGGAACGTAGTATTTCAAAATTATTGCCTATGATCACGCAAGATCTATCTAGGAGAAGCATAGCAATGAGCGGGGAGAGTGTGTCCACGTACCCTCGTACATCAAAAGCGGAAGCGTTTAGTAACACCGTTGATGTAGTCAAACATCTTCGCGATCCAACCGATCCAAGTACCGAACGCACGGCACCTCTGCGATCTGCACACGTTCAGCTCGATGACGTCCCTCGAACTCTTGATCTAGTTGAGGCCGAGGGAGAGTTTCGCCAGCACGACGGCGTGGGGACGGTGTTGATGAAGTTACCGACGCAGGGCTTCGCCTAAGCACTACGACAATATGACCGAGGTGGAAAACTGTGGAGGGGGCACCGCACACGGCTAAAGATCAACTTGTGTGTCTATGGGGTGCACCCTCCCTCGTATATAAAGGAGGGGAGGAGGAGGCCTACCGGCCCCTAGAGGCGCCCCCAAGGGGGGAGTCCTACTCCAAGTAGGAATCGGCTCCCCCTTTCCTAGTCCAAGTAGGAGAAGAAGGAAGGAGAGGGAGAGGGAGAGGGAAAGAGGGGCCGCGCCCCCCTCCCATAGTCCTATTCGGACTCCCCTTGGGGGGGCGCCACCTCCTGGCTGCTGCCCTCTCTCTCCCCTAAGGCCCATTACTCCCCCGGGGGGTTCCAGTAACCCCTCCGGCACTCCGCTTTTATCGGGAACTATCCGGAACACTTCCGGTGTCCAAATAACATGGTCCAATATATCAATATTTATGTCTCGACCACTTCGAGACTCCTCGTCATGTCTGTGATCTCATCCGGGACTCCGAACAACCTTTGGTACATCAAATCACATAACTCATAATACAAATCGTCATCGAACGTTAAGCGTGCGGACCCTACGGGTTCGAGAACTATGTAGACATGGCCGAGACACATCTCCGGTCAATAACCAATAGCGGAACCTAGATGCTCATATTGGCTCCTACATATTCTACGAAGATCTTTATCGGTCAAACCGCACAACAACATACGTTGTTCCCTTTGTCATTAGTATGTTACTTGCCCGAGATTCGATCGTCGGTATCATCATACCTAGTTCAATATCGTTACCGGCAAGTCTCTTTACTCATTCCGTAATGCATCATCCCGCAACTAACTCATTAGTCACATTGCTTGCAAGGCTTATAGTGATGTGCATTACCGAGAGGGCCCAGAGATACCTCTCCGACAATCAGAGTGACATCTCGATCTATGCCAACTCAACAAACACCATCAGAGACACCTGTAGAGCATCTTTATAATCACCCAGTGACGTTGTGACATTTGATGGCACACTAAGTGTTCCTCCGGTACTCGGGAGTTGCATAATCTCATAGTCATAGGAACATGTATAAGTCATGAAGAAAGCAATAGCAATAAACTAAACGATCATAGTGCTAAGCTAACGGATGGGTCTTGTCCATCACATCATTCTCTAATGATGTGATCCCGTTCATCAAATGACAACACATGTCTATGGCTAGGAAACTCAAACATCTTTGATTAACGAGCTACTCTAGTAGAGGCATACTAGGGACACTCTGTTTGTCTATGTATTCACACATGTACTAAGTTTCCGGTTAATACAATTCTAGAATGAATAATAAACATTTATCATGATATAAGGAAATATAAATGACAACTTTATTATTGCCTCTAGGGCATATTTCCTTCAGTCTCCCACTTGCACTAGAGTCAATAATCTAGATTACATAGTAATGATTCTAACACCATGGAGTCTTGGTGCTGATCATGTTTTGCTCGTGAGAGAGGCTTAGTCAACGGGTCTGCAACATTCAGATCCGTATGTATCTTGGAAATCTCTATGTCTCCCTCCTTGACTTGATCGCGGATGGAATTGAAGCGTCTCTTGATGTGCTTGGTTCTCTTGTGAAATCTGGATTCCTTTGCCAAGGCAATTGCACCAGTATTGTCACAAAATATTTTCATTGGACCCGATGCACTAGGTATGACACCTAGATCGGATATGAACTCCTTCATCTAGACTCCTTCATTTGGTGCTTCCGAAGCAGCTATGTACTCCGCTTCACACGTAGATCCAGCCACGATGCTCTGCTTGGAACTGCACCAACTTACAGCTCCTCCATTCAATATAAATATGTATTCGGTTTGTGACTTAGAGTCATCCGGATCAGTGTTAAAGCTTGCATCGACGTAACCATTTACGACGAGCTCTTTGTCACCTCCATAAACGAGAAACATATACATAGTCCTTTTCAGGTATTTCAGGATATTCTTGACCGCTGTCCAGTGATCCACTCCTGGATTACTTTGGTACCTCCCTGCTAAACTAATAGCAAGGCACACATCAGGTCTCGTACACAACATTGCATACATGATAGAACCTATGGCTGAAGCATAGGGAATGACTTTCATTTTCTCTCTATCTTCTGCAGTGGTTGGGCATTGTGTCTGACTCAACTTCACACCTTGTAACACAGGAAAGAACCCTTTCTTTGCTTGATCCATTTTGAACTTCTTCAAAACTTTGTCAAGGTATGTGCTTTGTGAAAGTCCAATTAAGCGTCTTGATCTATCTCTATAGATCTTGATGCCCAATATATAAGCAGCTTCACCGAGGTCTTTCATTAAAAAATTCTTATTCAAGTATCCTTTTATGCTATCCAGAAATTCAGTATCATTTCCGATGAACAATATGTCATCCACATATAATATCAGAAATGCTACAAATCTCCCACTAACTTTCTTGTAAATACAGGCTTCTCCGAAAGTCTGTATAAAACCATATGCTTTGATCACACTACCAAAGCGTATATTCCAACTCCGAGATGCTTGCACCAGTCCATAAATGGATCGCTGGAGCTTGCACACTTTGTTAGCACCTTTTGGATCGACAAAACCTTCTGGTTGCATCATATACAACTCTTCTTTAAGATATCCATTAAGGAATGCCGTTTTGACATCCATTTGCCAAATTTCGTAATCATAAAATGCGGCCATTGCTAACATGATTCGGACAGACTTAAGCATCGCTACGGGTGAGAAGGTCTCATCGTAGTCAACTCCTTGAACTTGTCGAAAACCTTTCGCAACAAGTCGAGCTTTGTAGATAGTAATGTTACCGTCAGCGTCAGTCTTCTTCTTGAAGATCCATTTATTCTCTATGGCTTGACGATCATCGGGAAAGTCAACCAAAGTCCAGACATTGTTCTCATACATGGACCCCATCTCAGATTTCATGGCCTCAAGCCATTTCGCGGAATCTGGGCTCATCATTGCTTCCTCATAGTTCGTAGGTTCGTCATGGTCAAGTAACATGACTTCTAGAACAGGATTACCGTACCACTCTGGTGCGGATCTTACTCTGGTTGACCTACTAGGTTCGGTAGTAACTTGATCAGAAGTTTCATGATCATCATCATTAGCTTCCTCGCTAATTGGTGTAGGAATCACTCGAACTGATTTCTGTGATGAACTACTTTCCAATAAGGGAGCAGGTACAATAACCTCATCAAGTTCTACTTTCCTCCCACTCACTTCTTTCGAGAGAAACTCCTTCTTTAGAAATGATCCTTTCTTAGCAACGAATATCTTGCCTTCAGATCTGTGATAGAAGGTGTACCCAACAGTCTCCTTTGGGTATCCTATGAAGACACATTTCTCCGATTTGGGTTCGAGCTTATCAGGTTGAAGCTTTTTCACATAAGCATCGCACCCCCAAACTTTAAGAAACGACAACTTGGGTTTCTTGCCAAACCACAGTTCATATGGTATCGTCTCAACGGATTTAGATGGTGCCCTATTTAACGTGAATGCAGCCGTCTCTAAAGCATAACCCCAAAACGATAGCGGTAAATCAGCAAGAGACATCATAGATCGCACCATATCTAATAAAGTGCGGTTATGACGTTCGGACACACCATTACGTTGTGGTGTTTCGGGTGGCGTGAGGTGCGAAACTATTCCGGATTGTTTCAAATGAAGACCAAACTCGTAACTCAAATATTCACCTCCACGATCAGATCGTAGAAACTTTATTTTCTTGTTACAATGATTTTCCACTTCACTCTGAAATTCTTTGAACTTTTCAAATGTTTCAGAGTTATGTTTCATCAAGTAGATATACCCATATCTGCTCAAATCATCTGTGAAGGTCAGAAAATAACGATACCCGCCGCGAGCATCAACACTCATCGGACCGCATACATCAGTATGTATTATTTCCAATAAGTCTGTTGCTCGCTCCATTGTTCTGGAGAACGGAGTTTTAGTCATCTTGCCCATGAGGCATGGTTCGCAAGTATCTAGTGATTCGTAATCAAGTGATTCCAAAAGCCCATCAGCATGGAGTTTCTTCATGCGCTTTACACCAATATGACCTAAACGGCAGTGCCACAAATAAGTTGCACTATCATTATTAAACTTATATCTTTTGGCTTCAATTCTATGAATATGTGTATCACTACTATCGAGATTTAGTAAAAATAGACCACTCATCAAGGGTGCATGACCATAAAATATATTGCTCATGTAAATAAAATAACCATTATTCTCTGATTTAAATGAATAACCGTCTCGCATCAAACAAGATCCAGATATAATGTTCATGCTTAACGCTGGCACCAAATAACAATTATTCAGGTCTAAAACTAATCCCGAAGGTAGATATAGAGGTAGCGTGCCGACGGCGATCACATCGATTTTGGAACCATTTCCCACGCGCATCGTCACCTCGTCCTTAGCCAACCTTCGCTTAATCCGTAGCCCCTGTTTCGAGTTGCAAATATGAGCAACATAACCAGTATCAAATACCCAGGCGCTACTACGAGCATTAGTAAGGTACACATCAATAACATGTATATCAAATATACCTTTCACTTTGCCATCCTTCTTATCCGCCAAATACTTGGGGCAGTTCCGCTTCCAGTGACCAGTCCCTTTGCGGTAGAAGCACTCAGTCTCAGGCTTAGGTCCAGACTTGGGCTTCTTCACTTGAGCAGCAACTTGCTTGCCATTCTTCTTGAAGTTCCCTTTCTTCCCTTTGCCCTTTTTCTTGAAACTAGTGGTCTTGTTAACCATCAACACTTGATACTCCTTCTTGATTTCTACCTCCGCAGCCTTTAGCATCACGAAGAGCTCGGGAATTGTCTTATCCATCCCTTGCATATTATAGTTCATCACGAAGCTTTTTTAGCTTGGTGGCAGTGATTGAAGAACTCTGTCAGTGACACTATCAACCGGAAGATTAACTCCCAGCTGAGTCAAGTGATTGTGGTACCCAGACATTCTGAGTATATGTTCACTGACAGAACTATTCTCCTCCATTTTGCAGCTGTAGAACTTATTGGAGACTTCATACCTCTCGATCCGGGCATTTGCTTGAAATATTAACTTCAACTCCTGGAACATCTCATATGCTCCATGACGTTCAAAACGTCGTTGAAGTCCCGGTTCTAAGCCGTAAAGCATGGCACACTGAACTATCGAGTAGTCATCAGCTTCGCTCTGCCAGGCGTTCATAACGTCCGGCGTCGCTCCTGCAGCGGGTCTTGCACCTAGGGGTGCTTCCAGGATGTAATTCTTCTGTGCAGCAATGAGGATAATCCTCAAGTTACAGACCCAGTCCGTGTAGTTGCTACCATCATCTTTCAACTTAGCTTTCTCTAGGAACGCATTAAAATTCAACGGAACAGTAGCACGTGCCATTTATCTACAACAATGTAGACATGCAAAATACTATCAGGTACTAAGTTCATGATAAATTTAAGTTCAATTAATCATATTACTTAAGAATTCCCACTTAGATAGATATCCCTCTAATCATCTAAGTGATCACGTGATCCATATCAACTAAACCATGTCCGATCATCACGTGAGATGGAGTAGTTTTCAATGGTGAACATCACTATGTTGATCATATCTACTATATGATTCACGCTCGACCTTTCGGTCTCAGTGTTCCGAGGCCATATCTGTATATTCTAGGCTCGTCAAGTTTAACCCGAGTATTCTGCATGTGCAAAACTGGCTTGCACCCATTGTATGTGAACGTAGAGATTATCACACCTGATCATCACGTGGTGTCTCGGCACGATGAACTGCCGCAACGGTGCATACTCAGGGAGAACACTTGTACCTTGAAATTTAGTGAGAGATCATCTTATAATGCTACCATCATACTAAGCAAAATAAGATGCATAAAGGATAAACATCACATGCAATCAATATAAGTGATATGATATGGCCATCATCATCTTGTGCCTTTGATCTCCATCTCCAAAGCATCGTCATGATCACCATTGTCACCGGCTTGACACCTTGATCTCCATCGAAGCATCGTTGTCGTCTCGCCAACTATTGCTACTACGACTATCGCTACCGCTTAGTGATAAAGTAAAGTAATTACATGGCGATTGCATTTCATACAATAAAGCGACAACCATATGGCTCCTGCCAGTTGCCGATAACTATTACAAAACATGATCATCTCATACAACAATTTATATATCATCACGTCTTGACCATATCACATCACAACAAGCCCTGCAAAAACAAGGTAGACGTCCTCTACTTTGTTGTTGCAAGTTTTACGTGGCTGCTATGGGCTTCTAGCAAGAACCGTTCTTACCTACGCATCAAAACTACAACGATTTTTCGTCAAGTGTGCTGTTTTAACCTTCAACAAGGACCGGGCATAGTCACACTCGATTCAACTAAAGTTGGAGAAACAGACACCCACTAGCCACCTGTGTGAAAAGCAAGGCGGTAGAACCAGTCTCATGAACGCGGTCATGTAATGTCGGTCTGGCCGCTTCATCCAACAATACCTTTGAATCAAAGTATGACATGCTGGTAAGAAGTAGGACTATTATCGCCCACAACTCTTTGTGTTGTACTCGTGCATATAACATCTATGCATAGACCTGGCTCGGAAGCCACTGTTGGGGAACGTAGTATTTCAAAAAAATTGCCTACGATCACGCAAGATCTATCTAGGAGAAGCATAGCAATGAGCGGGGAGAGTGTGTCCACGTACCCTCGTAGACCTAAAGTGGAAGCGTTTAGTAACGCGGTTGATGTAGTCGAACGTCTTCGCGATCCAACCGATCCAAGTACCGAACGCACGGCACCTCCACGATCTACACACATTCAGCTCGGTGACGTCCCTCGAACTCTTGATCCAGTTGAGGCCGAGGGAGAGTTTCGTCAGCACGACGGCGTGGTGACGGTGATGATGAAGTTACCGACGCAGGGCTTCGCCTAAGCACTACGACAATATGACCGAGGTGGAAAACTGTGGAGGGGGGCACCGCACACGGGTAAAGACCAACTTTGTGTCTATGGGGTGCCCCCCTCCCCCGTATATAAAGGAGGGGAGGAGGAGGCCGGCCGGCCCCTAGAGGCGCCCCCAAGGGGGGGAGTCCTACTCAAAGTAGGAATCGGCTCCCCCCTTTCCTAGTCCAATCAGGAGAAGAAGGAAGGAGAGGGAGAGGGAGAGGGAAAGAGGGGCCGCGCGCCCCTCCCCTAGTCCTATTCGGACTCCCCTTGGGGGGCGCCACCTCCTGGCTAGTGCCCTCTCTCTTCCCTAAGGCCCACTAAGGCCCATTACTTCCCCGAGGGGTTCCGGTAACCCCTCCGGCACTTCGGTTTTATCCGACACTATCTGAAATACTTCCGGTGTCCGAATAACATGGTCCAATATATCAATCATTATGTCTCGACCATTTCGAGACTCCTCGTCATGTCCGTGATCTCATCCGGGACTCCGAACAACCTTCAGTACATCAAATCGCATAACTCATAATACAAATCGTCATCGAACGTTAAGCGTGCGGACCCTACGGGTTCGAGAACTATGTAGACATGACCGAGACACATCTTCGGTCAATAACCAATAGCGGAACCTGGATGCTCATATTGGATCCTACATATTCTACGAAGATCTTTATCGGTCAAACTGCACAACAACATACGTTGTTCCCTTTGTCATCGGTATGTTAGTTGTCCGAGATTTGATCGTCGGTGCAATCATACCTAGTTCAATCTCATTACCGGCAAGTCTCTTTACTTGTTCCGTAATGCATCATCCCGCAACTAACTCATTATTCACATTGCTTGCAAGGCTTATCGTGATGTGCATTACCGAGAGGGCCCAGAGATACCTCTCCGACAATCGGAGTGACAAATCCTAATCTCGATCTATGCCAACTCAACAAACACCATTGGAGACACCTGTAGAGCATTTTTATAATCACCCAGTTACATTGTGACTTTGATAGCACACTGAGTGTTCATCCGGTATTCAGGACTTGCATAATCTCATAGTCATAGGAACATGTATAAGTCATGAAGAAAGCAATAGCAATAAACTAAACAATCATAGTGCTAAGCTAACGAATGGGTCTTGTCCATCACATCATTCTCTAATGATGTGATCCCGTTCATCAAATGACAACACATGTTTATGGCTAGGAAACTCAACCATCTTTGATTAACGAGCTAGTCTAGTAGAGGCATACTAGGGACACGCTGTTTGTCTATGTATTCACACATGTACTAAGTTTTTGGTTAATACAATTCTAGCATGAATAATAAACATTTATCATGACATAAGGAAATATAAATAACAACTTTATTATTGCCTCTAGGGCATATTTCCTTTAGTGATGCCATTCGTCCAGGATCGACATGTGCCTATGGGGCTCGACTAACGCCGAGACCCAGTGATCCTGGACGGCTGCCATAAAGCCAGGCTGCCGGAGCCAAAAAGCTTCAAAGCGAAACTACGCAGGGGGGGGGTGGCAAGTTGACGGGAGATCAAATCTTGACTTGACATGGCGTAAATCTCCCCGGCAACGACGCCAGAAATCCTTCTTGCTATCTCTTGAGCATGCGTTGGTTTTCCCTTGAAGAGGAAAGGGTGATGCAGCAAAGTAGCGTAAGTATTTCCCTTAGTTTTTAAGAACCAAGGTATCAATCCAGTAGGAGATTACACGCAAGTCGCCTAGTACCTGCACAAACAATCAAGAACCTTGCAACCAACGCGATAAAGGGGTTGTCAATCCCTTCACGGCCACTTGCAAAAGTGAGATCTGATAAAGATAATAAGATAAATATTTTTGGTATTTTTGTTGTATAGATTGGAAAATAAAGATTACAAAATAAACGGCGATAGAAATAGCTAGTTGACGGGAAAATAATATGATGTAAAATAGACCCGGGGGGCATAGGTTTCACTAGTGGCTTCTCTCAAGATAGCATATATTATGGTGGGTGAACAAATTACTGTCGAGCAATTGATAGAAAAGTGCATAGTTATGAGAATATCTAGGCATGATCATGAACATAGGCATCATGTCCGTGTCAAGTAGACCGAAACGATTTTGCATCTACTACTATTACTCCACACATCGACCGCTATCCAGCATGCATCTAGAGTATTAAGTTCATAAGAACAGAGTAACGCATTAGGCGGGATGACATGATGTAGAGGGATAAACTCAAGCAATATGATATAAACCCCATCTTTTTATCCTCGAAGGCAACAATACAATACGTGTCGTTTCCCTTTCTGTCACTGGGATCGAGCACCGCAAGATTGAACCCAAAGCTAAGCACTTCTCCCACTGCAAGAAAGATCAATCTAGTAGGCCAAACTAAACCGATAATTCGAAGAGACTTGCAAAGATATCAAATCATGCATATAAGAATTCAGAGAAGAATCAAATATTGTTCATAAATGATTGATGTCTACTACACAACCTTCTTCTTGTAGACGTTGTTGGGCCTCCAAGTGCAGAGGTTTGTAGGACAGTAGCAAATTTCCCTCAAGTGGATGACCTAAGGTTTATCAATCCGTGGGAGGCGTAGGATGAAGATGGTCTCTCTCAAGCAACCCTGCAACCAAATAACAAAGAGTCTCTTGTGTCCCAAACACACCCAATACAATGGTAAATTGTATAGGTGCACTAGTTCGGCAAAGAGATGGTGATACAAGTGCAATATGGATGGTAGATATAGGTTTTTGTAATCTGAAAATATGAAAACAGCAAGGTAACAAATAATAAAAGTGAACAAACGGTATTGCAATGCTAGGAAACAAGGCCTAGGGTTCATACTTTCACTAGTGCAAGTTCTCTCAACAATAATAACATAATTGGATCATATAACTATCCCTCAACATGCAACAAAGAGTCACTCCAAAGTCACTAATAGCGGAGAACAACCGAAGAGATTATCGTAGGGTACGAAACCACCTCAAAGTTATTCTTTCCAATCAATCCGTTGGGCTATTCCTACAAGTGTCACAAACAGCCCTAGAGTTCGTACTAGAATAACACCTTAAGACGCAAATCAACCAAAACCATAATGTCACCTAGATACTCCAATGTCACCTCAAGTATCCGTGGGTATGATTATACGATATGCATCACATAATCTCAGATTCATCTATTCAACCAACACATAGAACGTCGAAGAGTGCCCCAAAGTTTCTACCGGAGAGTCAAGACGAAAATGTGTGCCAACCCCTATGCATAGGTTCATGGGCGGAACCCGCAAGTTGATCACCAAAACATACATCAAGTGAATCACGTGATATCCCATTGTCACCACAGATACGCACGGCAAGACATACATCAAGTGTTCTCAAATCATTAAAGACTCAATCCGATAAGATTACTTCAAAGGGAAAACTCAATCCATTACAAGAGAGTAGAGGGGGAGAAGCAACATAAGATCCAACTATAATAGCAAAGCTCGCGATACATCAAGATCGTGCCAAATCAAGAACACGAGAGAGAGATCAAACACATAGCTACTGGTACATACCCTCAGCCCCGAGGGTGAACTACTCCCTCCTCATCATGGAGAGCGCCGGGATGACGAAGATGGCCACCGGTGAGGGTCCCCCCCCTCCGGCAGGGTGCCGGAACAGGGTCCCGATTGGTTTTTGGTGGCTGCAGAGGCTTGCGGCGGCGGAACTCCCGATCTATTCTGTTCCCCGATCGTTTTAGGGTATATGGATATATATAGGCAGAAGAAATACGTCAGGGGAGCCACGAGGGGCCCACGAGGGTGGAGGGCGCGCCCAGGACGTGCACTCCAAGTCTCCCGTGTTGCTTTCCTTCCAAAAATAACTTCTCTAGAAGGTTTCATTCCGTTTCGACTCCGTTTGATATTCCTTTTCTTCGAAACACTGAAACAAGGGAAAAAACAGGAACTGGCACTGGGCTCTGGGTCAATAGGTTAGTCCCAAAAATAATGTAAAAGTGTTTAATAAAGCCCATAAACATCCAAAACAGATAATATAATAGCATGAATACTTCATAAATTATAGATACATTGGAGACATATCAGCATCCCCAAGCTTAATTCCTGCTCGTCCTCGAGTAGGTAAATGATAAAAGAAATAATTTATGAAGTGTGAATGCTAGCAGGTGCATAAGTTTGATCAATGATAATTTCAATCACCTTTTCTAGCATCATTATATGTCATAAGTAGTTCAACTCATAGAACTTTTCATGATCAATTAACAAACTATTCACGTGTTAAAGTATAGATCATAAACTTTCTTGAAAACTAACAAACCATGTTATTAGTCATCAAACAATTACAATTCATCTTATTTTCAGGAAGAGTCTATGTCAGAGCTTTGATTCAGCAAACTTCACATACTTAACTATCATTTAGTCTTCCATGATTGCTACCACTCAAAGCATATTTTTAGAACAAATAGTATTCATCGAACACAGAGAAAGATAGGGGCTTAATGTTTCGCCTCCCAACCTTTTACCTCAAGGGTAATGTCAACAGTAATAATTCATGCTCAAATATATTTGAATGGCCATATATGCTTAGATCTTTCCATCACATGATGCTTTCCAACTAAAGAGTAGGTTGGAATGAGAAGGAATACTACTGACTCTTGCATAAAAGTAAAAGATAGGCCCTTCACAGAGGGAAGCAGGGATTTGCAGAGGTGCTAGAGCTCGAAGCAAAAACAGAGATGAAAATAATTTTGAGAGGTATGCTTTCATTGTCAACATAACGACCAAGAGTTCCCAATATCTTCCATACTACATACATTATAGGCGGTTCCCAAACAGAAAGGTAAAGATTTTTACTCCCCCTCCACCATCAATCATCAATCCATGGCTTGCCCGAAACCACGGGTGCCTCCAACTAACATCAAACCTGGGGGAGTTTTGTTTGCAATTATTTTTGATTTGATTTTGATCTTTTGATCATGGGACTGGGCATCCCAGTTACCAGCCATTTTCTCGTGAATGATGAGCGGAGTCCACTCATCGTGAGAATAACCCACCTAGCATGGAAGATACTGCTAACCCGTAGTCGCTACATGAGCGATTCGGGCATACAAAACAGATTATTATTTGAAGGTTTAGAGTTTGGCACATGCAAATTTACTTGGAACGGCAGGTAAATACCGCATATAGGTAGATATGGTGGACACTCATGGAAGAAACTTGGTTCAAGGAATTTGGATGCACAAGCAGTATTCCCGCTTAGTACAGATATTTTGGCTAGCAAAGGATTCTAAATAGCAAGCACCACATGTTAGAGGATCCAAAACAATATAACTTATACAAATATACCCAAGCATAACTCATTATGTTGTCTTCCTTGTCCAACTTCAACTAATTTGCTCAGGTTTGAAAATAATTAATGGGGCTCACAATCATAGAAGATGTCCAAGATAGTATATTTATATGTGAAATCTCTCTTCCTTCAATATTCTTTCATGAATTGTTCAAGTGACCAATACAATGTTTGCTAACCTTCAATAAATTTACCACCTCTACTTCTTATATGTGAAGTCATTACTCCCCATGGGATAAGCATATGAAACATATATAATTTCAGATTTATGACATTCAAATCATTCAACCATTTACTCATAGGATATAAGTGAAGCACACGAGTAAATGACAAACTACTCCAAAAAGATATAAGTGAAGATCAATGAGTAGTTAAATAATTATGTAGCTATGTGAAGACTCTCTATCATTTAAGAATTTCAGAACTTGGTATTTTATTCAAACAGCAAGCAAAACAAAAGAAAATAAAATGACGCTCCAAGCAAAACACATATCATGTGGTGAATAAAAATATAGCTCCAAGTAAAGTTACCGATGAACGAAGACGAAAGAGGGGATGCCTTCCGGGGCATCCCCAAGCTTAGATGCTTGGTTATACTTGAATATTACCTTGGGGTGCCTTGGGCATCCCCAAGCTTAGGCTCTTGCCACTCCTTATTCCATAGTCCATCGAATCTTTACCCAAAACTTGAAAACTTCACAACACAAAACTTAACAGAAAACTCGTAAGCTCCATTAGCGAAAGAAAAGAAAACACCACTTCAGGGTACTGTAATAAACTCATTCTTTATTTATATTGGTGTTAAACCTACTTTATTCCAACTTCTCTATGGTTTATAAACTATTTTACTAGCCATAGATTCATCAAAATAAGCAAACAACACACGAAAAACAGAATCTGTCAAAAACAGAACAGTATGTAGTAATCTGTAACTAATGCAAACTTCTAGAACTCCAAAAATTGTAAAATAAATTGATGGACCTGAGGAATTTGTCTAGTAATCATCTGAAAAAATAATCAACTAAATATCACTCTCCAGTAAAAAGTTGAAGTTAATCTCGTGAGCGCTAAAGTTTCTGTTTTTTACAGCATGATCATAAAGACTTCACCCATGTCTTCCCAAAGGTTCTACTTGGCACAAACACTAATTAAAACACAAAATCACATCTAAAAAGAATCTAGATGGATTATTTATCACTAAACAGAACCAAAAATCAAGAAACTAAAATAAAATTGGGTTGCCTCCCAACAAGCGCTAACGTTTAACGCCCCTAGCTAGGCATGATGATTTCAATGATGCTCACATAAAGATAAGAATTGAAACATAAAGAGAGCATCATGAAGAATATGACTAGCACATTTAAGTCTAACCCACTTCCTATGCATAGGGATTTTGTGAGCAAACAACTTATGGGAACAATAATCAACTTGCATAGGAAGGCAAAACAAGCATAACTTCAAAATTTTAAGCACATAGAGAGGAAACTTGATATTATTGCAATTCCTACAAGCATATGATTCCTCCCTCATAATAATTTTCAGTAGCATCATGAATGAATTCAACAATATAACCAGCACCTAAAGCATTCTTTTCATGATCTACTTGCATAGAAATTTTATTACTCTCCACATAAGCAAAATTCTTCTCATTCGGAATAGTGGGAGTATCATAAGAGACTTGAATACTATAAATTGTTTCCACATTAAAAGAGTAATGTTCAGAAAAAGGGTAATCATAATCATGACAAGTTTTATAAATATAATCATCACTACTTTTTATAGCATAAGTTTCATCACAATAATCATCATAAGTAGCAACTTTGTTCTCATCATAATCGATTGAAACCTCTTCCGAAATAGTGGATACATCACTAAATAAGTCATGACCTCTCCAAATCCAATTTCATAAATATTATAAGATTCAACATCCTCCAAAATAGTGGGATCATTACTTCCTAAAGTTGACACTCTTCCAAACCCACTTTCATCAATATAATCATCATAAGTAGGAGGCATGCTATCATCATTATAAATTTGCATATCAAAAATTGGGAGACTAAAAATATCATCTTCATTAAACGTAGCATCCCCAAGCTTGGGACAAACATTAATTGCAGCAAATATATTCTCAAAAACATCATCTTCATCAAACATAGCATCCCCAAGCTTGGGCCTTTTCATATCATAAGCATAATCACTCTCATCATTAATAGTATGGATAGCACCAATAGTATAGCAATTATCATATTCTTCCAAGCAAGTGCCAAAAAGATTTTCAAGATCATAAGAAGTATCATTATCTTCCCAATCATAATCATCACAACAAGCAATAGGCATAACGAGATCATCATCAAGTGCATCATCTTCCACAATTATTTTTGATTCATTTTCATGAGGCACAACAATAATAGGAGCAACATTATTTGGGAGAGATATCTTTTTACCTCTCTTCCTTTTTCTTTTCTTCTTCTTCACCACATCATGTGTGGGTTCAATCCTCTTTTTGGAGCTCCTTATTAATGAGATTGGTTGAATAGAAGGCTCCTCCTCGTTACCTGATTCATCATAAGAAATAATAGGAGGATATTGGGAAGTCTCTTCCCTTTCATTAGTATTCTCTTCATCTTCTATTTGTTTTCTTTTCTTTATGTAATTGGCAATATAAGGATTTTCAATGCAATTCACCGCACAATACATATAAATTTCCTCTAGATCAAATCCAAGAAGTTTATAACGGGCAAATTCTGGAAGATAGTTAGTTATACGTTTCATTTCTTCGTAACCCATAAGCAAACTAAGTTCATTATAATGTGCAAGGGAAATCAAGTCATCACAATTTTTGGACACGATTAGATCATGAAACAATTTGCATCGGATAGTTAAATGACCCTGTTCATTGCAAAGTTCACAAGTATGGCCAAGAAAATTTAAATTTTCAGCACAAACATCTAGCCTTTCTTGCAACAATTTAGTTTCTAAATGCTTATGCCTCTTGCAATATCTATCTTCTCTATTTGATGTGTACTTGCAAACCCAATGCACTCCACAAAAATTGACATGCTTATAGGAAACATTTTCATCATGACTAGTGCAATCATCATTAGTACTATGGATATTCAAAGAGTTCATACTAACAAAATTGCAATCATGCTCATCATTCAAAGATTTAGTGCCAAACATTTTAATGCATTCTTCTTCTAACACTTTGGCACAATTTTCCTTTCCATCATACTCACGAAAGATATTAAAAAGATGAAGTGTATGAGACAAACTCAATTCCATTTTTTGGTAGTTTTCTTTTATAGACGAAACTAGTGATAAAACAAGAAACAAAAAGATTCGATTGCAAGATCTAAAGATATACCTTCAAGCACTCACCTCCCCGGCAACGGCGCCAGAAACTGCTTGATGTCTACTACACAACCTTCTTCTTGTAGACGTTGTTGGGCCTCCAAGTGCAGAGGTTTGTAGGACAGTAGCAAATTTCCCTCAAGTGGATGACCTAAGTTTTATCAATCCGTGGGAGGCGTAGGATGAAGATGGTCTCTCTCAAGCAACCCTGCAACCAAATAACAAAGAGTCTCTTGTGTCCCCAACACACCCAATACAATGGTAAATTGTATAGGTGCACTAGTTCGGCGAAGAGGTGGTGATACAAGTGCAATATGGATGGTAGATATAGGTTTTTGTAATCTGAAAATATAAAAACAGCAAGGTAACTAATGATAAAAGTGAGCACAAACGGTATTGCAATGCTCGGAAACAAGGCCTAGGGTTCATACTTTCACTAGTGCAAGTTCTCTCAACAATAATAACATAATTGGATCATATAACTATCCCTCAACATGCAACAAAGAGTCACTCCAAAGTCACTAATAGCGGAGAACAAACGAAGAGATTATGGTAGGGTACGAAACCACCTCAAAGTTATTCTTTCCAATCAATCCGTTGGGCTATTCCTATAAGTGTCACAAACAGCCCTAGAGTTCGTACTAGAATAACACCTTAAGACGCAAATCAACCAAAACCCTAATGTCACCTAGATACTCCAATGTCACCTCAAGTATCCGTGGGTATGATTATACGATATGCATCACACAATCTCAGATTCATCTATTCAACCAACACATAGAACCTCAAAGAGTGCCCCAAAGTTTCTACCGGAGAATCAAGACGAAAACGTGTGCCAACCCCTATGCATAGGTTCATGGGCGGAACCCGCAAGTTGATCACCAAAACATACATCAAGTGAATCACGTGATATCCCATTGTCACCGCAGATATGCACGGCAAGACATACATCAAGCGTTCTCAAATCATTAAAGAGTCAATCCGATAAGATTACTTCAAAGGGAAAACTCAATCAATTACAAGAGAGTAGAGGGGGAGAAGCAACATAAGATCTAACTATAATAGCAAAGCTCGCGATACATCAAGATCGTGCCAAATCAAGAACACGAGAGAGATCAAACACATAGCTAAATACCCTCAGCCTCGAGGGTGAACTACTCCCTCCTCGTCATGGAGAGCGCCGGGATGATGAAGATGGCCACCGGTGAGGGTTCCCCCCCCCTCCGGCAGGGTGCCGGAACAGGGTCCTGATTTGTTTTTGGTGGCTACAGAGGCTTGCGGCGGCGGAACTCCCGATCTATTCTGTTCCCCGATCGTTTTAGGGTATATGGATATATATAGGCGGAAGAAATACGTCAGGGGAGCCACGAGGGGCCCACGAGGGTGGAGGGCGCGCCCAGGGAGGTGGGCGCCCCCCTGCCTCGTGCCTCCCTCGTTGCTTTCCTGACATGCACTCCAAGTCTCCCGGGTTGCTTTCCTTCCAAAAATAACTTCTCCAGAAGGTTTCATTCTGTTTCGACTCCGTTTGATATTCCTTTTCTTTGAAACACTGAAAAAAGGGAAAAACAGGAACTGGCACTGGGCTCTGGGTCAATAGGTTAGTCCCAAAAATAATGTGAAAGTGTTTAATAAAGCCCATAAACATCCAAAACAGATAATATAATAGCATGAATACTTCATAAATTATAGATACGTTGGAGACGTATCAATAATCTTGATCATAAACCCACAATTCATCGGATCTCGACAAACACACCGCAAAAAGTATTACATCGAATAGATCTCCAAGAATATCGAGGACAACTTTGTATTGAGAACCAAAGAGAGAGAGAAGAAGCCATCTAGCTAATAACTATGGACCCGAAGGAGAGAAACTAAGGCATAGCCTAGTGGTAGGAAGGGGCTGATGCCTTCCCATCCATCCAGGTTCAAGGCATGGTACTTGCAATTTGGGTTTGTTACACCACTTATACTGTAGGGGGTTCCCTTACAGTCTTTCTGTCAAAAAAAACTATGGACCCGAAGGTCTGTGGTAAACTACTCACACATCATCAGAGAGGCTATGGTGTTGATGTAGAAGCCCTCCGTGATCGATTCCCCCTCCGGCGGAGCGCCGGAAAAGGCCCCGAGATGGGATCTCACGGGTATAGAAGGTTGCGGTGGTGGAAAAGTAGTTTCGTGGCTCCCCTGGATGTTTTCAGGGTATAAGAGTATATATAGGCGAAAGAAGTAGGTCGGTGGAGCTACGAGGGGCCCACGAGGGTGGGGGGCGCGCCCTCTTGCCTCATGGCTTCCTCGCGGAGTTCCAGACTTCCACTCCAAGTCTCTTGGGTTGCGTTTGTTCCAAGAAAGATCCTCGCGAAGGTTTCGTTCCGTTTGATATTCCTTTTCTGAGAAATACTGAAATAGGCAAAAAAAACAACAATTTGCACTGGGCCTTCAGTTAATAGGTTAGTCCCAAAAATAATATAAAAGAGCACATTAAAGCCCATTAAACATCCAAAACAGATAATATAATAGCATGGAACAATAAAAAATTATAGATACGTTGGAGACGTATCAGGGGGGACGGGGTCGCTCATCCCTAGACGATAAGAGAAGGGGGTCGTGGTCGGACGCAATGCGAGTAATAGCCTGGAGAGAGGCCAATGGAAACCGCAGCTCCCAGTCGGGGGAGACAAACACACGGTCAAGTACACTAAGGGTCGGGGAGACCTGTCTATTGGTCCAGGTAAATCTCGCCCCGACCCTGTCCAGCTCCAGCAGGCCTAAGTCCGCAACCCAATCGTTGAAACGACGTATCTCCGCCAGATCGACGCGGGAGTTGCTCTTATCCTCGGCGGAGCGGAGGAGGTTGAAGTCTCCTCCTACCACGACAGGAAGGGTCGCAAAGGTTATCTTAGCGTGGAGCTCAGCTAGGAAAGCGGTCGAGCGACTATGGTCGGCTGGACCATAAACCATGATGATCTCCCACTTGAAGTTCATACCACGTTCCCAGACCTCCATGCTAACGAAGTGGGATCCACGATCCATGGATCCCACCTCAAAGGTGGATCCTTCACACCCAGAAGAATGCCGCCGGAGTGGCCCGTCACTCCACTAGATGGCAACCAGTGCCATGCGAACAAATGCCTTCTAAGACGCTCAAGTTCTACGAGAGAGAACTCGGTGCGCATTGTTTCCTTGATTGCAACCACATCTATGGACTCATCGCGCATGTACTCAATGAGCTGCCTGCGGTGGCCATCGTGACTGAATCCCCGCAGATTCCAAAATAAAGCGCGCATGATCACTCGCCTAACGGGTCCTCCCTGGACCCAACGGTGGAGGCAGCACTAGTGGCCCGACGCAACTGGGTACTACGAGAACGCGTCCGACCAGGGATCTCACCCGGGTCGTCCGCCCCTAGAGCCCGATCACGAGCCTGGCGGGGCGTGGGGGGACCTCCGCAGCTGATGCCACCTCGCGAGCTCGAGTGGCCGCGAGATGGCCCTCCAGAATCTCCTTGTCCTAGAGGGACGCAAGCTGCTCTAAAACCGGGCCCTTCTCGCCATGGAAAACTATAGCCGAATCGACTGCAATCTTGGCCAGCTGGCCAAGAGGGACGCCAGCAAGAACGGAAAAGGAATTGAGGCAAGTATCATCAGAATAAGGACAAGGGGCCTGGGAGTCGGACGGACCTGTGTCAAGGTTGCGGATGGCGGCGGGGCGAGACGCCTTCTCCACCGCGGTCGGCGAGGCCCCCGCCAGCCGAGGGGCCGCCTCAAGCCAGGCACTCTTTCGGGCCGACGAGGCCGGAGTAGAGGCCGAGCGATGGCGGCCCCTGGACATGGGCGGCCTAGACGATGTGGGAGAGGAAGCAGTCGCGGGACCGGACTCCAGGAGAGCCGGCGCGGAGGGGTCCTCCCGGACGGCAACCGGAGACACGAGCCGCGGAGAGGATGGGGGACGGACCTCCATACTGCCTCGACTAACACCACTCCCCTCCTCATTAGACACGGACAACAGCGCAGGGAGGAAGGGACAGGGGGCATAGCCTAGTGGTGGGGAGGGGTTGATGCCTTCCCACCCACCCAGGTTCAAGTCATGGTACTTGCAATTTGGGTTTGTTGCACCGATTATACTGTAGGGGTTCCCTTACAGTCTTTCTATAAAAAAAAGGGACGGGGGAGGGTGGCGCTAGGCGGGAGGGTGGCTGATGTCTACTACACAACCTTTTTCTTGTAGACGTTGTTGGGCCTCCAAGTGCAGAGGTTTGTAGGACATTAGAAAATTTCCCTCAAGTGGATGACCTAAGGTTTATCAATCTGTGGGAGGCGTAGCATGAAGATGGTCTCTCACAAACAACCGTGCAACCAAATAACAAAGAGTCTCTTGTGTCCCTGCTACCTCTTGAGCACTGCGTTGGTTTTCCCTTGAAGAAGAAAGGGTGATGCAGTAAAGTAGTGTAAGTATTTCCCCCACTTTTTAAGAACCAAGGTATCAATCCAGTAGGAGATCACGCATGAGTACCTCACACCTACACAAACAAATAAGAACCTTGCAACCAACACGATAAAGGGGTTGTCAATCCCTCAACGGTCACTTATGAGAGTGAGATCTGATAGATATGATAAGATAATATTTTTGGTATTTTTATGATAAAGAGAAATAAAGATGCAAAGTAAAATAAAAGGCAATAGAAATAACTAAGTGTTGGAAGATTAATATGATGGAAAATAGACCCGGGGGCCATAGGTTTCACTAGTGGCTTCTCTCAAGAGCATAAGTATTACGGTGGGTGAACAAATTACTATCGAGCAATTGATAGAATTGAGCATAGTTATGAGAATATCTAGGTATGATCATGTATATAGGCATCACGTCCGCGACAAGTAGACCGAAACGATTCTACATCTACTACTCTTACTCCACACATCGACCGCTATCCAGCATGCATCTGGAGTATTAAGTTCATAAGAATAGAGTAATGCTTTAAGTAAGATGACATGATGTAGAGGGATAAACTCATGCAATATGATATAAACCCCATCTTTTTATCCTCGATGGCAACAATACAATACGTGTCGTTTCCCCTACTGTCACTGGGATCGAGCACCCCAAGATTGAACCCAAAGCTAAGCACTTCTCCCATTGCAAGAAAGATCAATCTAGTAGGCCAAACCAAACTGATAATTCGAAGAGACTTGCAAAGATAACCAATCATACATAAAAGAATTCAGAGGAGATTCAAATATTGTTCATAGATAAACTTGATCATAAACCCACAATTCATCAGTCTCAACAAACACACCGCAAAACAAGATTACATCGAATAGATCTCCACGAGAATCGTGGAGAACTTTGTATTGAGATCCAAAGAGAGAGAAGAAGCCATCTAGCTAATAACTATGGACCCGAAGGTCTGAGGTAAACTACTCACACATCATCGGAGAGGCTATGGTGTTGATGTAGAAGCCCTCCGTGATCAATGCCCCCTCTGGTGGAGCGCCGGAAAAGGCCCCAAGATGGGATCTCACGGGTACAGAAGGTTGCGGCGATGGAAATAGGTTTTTGGCTCCGTATCTGATAGTTTGGGGGTACATAGGTATATATAGGAGGAAGAAGTATGTCGGTGGAGCAACATGGGCCCCACGAGGGTGGAGGGTGCGCCTGGGGGGTAGGTGCGCCCCCTGCCTCGTGCTCTCCTCGTTGATTACTATGCGTAGACTCCAAGTCCTCTGGATCACGTTCGTTCCAAAAATCACGTTCCCGAAGGTTTCATTCCGTTTGGACTCCGTTTGATATTCTTTTTCTGCGAAACACTGAAATAGGCAAAAAAACAACAATTCGGGCTGGGCCTCCGGTTAATAGGTTAGTCCCAAAAATAATATAAATGTGTATAATAAAGCCCGTTAAACATCGAAAACAGAATATAATATAGCATGGAACAATCAAAAATTATAGATACGCTGGAGACGTATCAAGCATCCCCAAGCTTAATTCCTGCTCGTCCTCGAGTAGGTAAATGATAAAAATAGAATTTTTGATGTGGAATGCTACTTAGCATAATTTTCAATGTAATTCTCTTAATTGTGGTATGAATATTCAGATCCGAAAGATTCAAGATAAAAGTTTAATATTGACATAAAAATAATAATACTTCAAGCATACTAACTTAGCAATTATGTCTTCTCAAAATAACATGGCCAAAGAAAGTTATCCCTACAAAATCATATAGTCTGGCTATGCTCTATCTTCACCACACAAAGTATTTAAATCATGCACAACCCCGATGACAAGCCAAGCAATTGTTTCATACTTTTGGTGTTCTCAAACTTTTTCAATCTTCACACAATACATGAGCGTGAGCCATGGACATAGCACTATATGTGGAATAGAATGGTGGTTGTGGAGAAGACAAAAAGGAGAAGATAGTCTCACATCAACTAGGTGTATCAACGGGCTATGGAGATGCCCATCAATAGATATCAATGTGAGTGAGTAGGGATTGCCATGCAACAGATGCACTAGAGCTATAAGTATATGAAAGCTCAACAAAAGAAACTAAGTGGGTGTGCATCCAACTCGCTTGATCACGAAGACCTAGGGCATTTTGAGGAAGCCCATCATTGGAATATACAAGCCAAGTTCTATAATGAAAAATTCCCACTAGTATATGAAAGTGATATCATAGGAGACTCTCTATCATGAAGATCATGGTGCTACTTTGAAGCACAAGTGTGGTAAAAGGATAGTAACATTGTCCCTTCTCTCTTTTTCTCTCACTTTTTTTATTTGGGCCTTTTCTCTTTTTTTATGGCCTCTTTTTTTTCTTTTTATTTTTCCTCTGGAGTCTCATCCCGACTTGTGGGGGAATCATAGTCTCCATCATCCTTTCCTCACTTGGGACAATGCTCTAATAATGATGATCATCACACTTTTATTTACTTACAACTCAATACTTAGAACAAAATATGACTCTATGTGAATGCTTACGGCGGTGTACCGTGATATGCAATGAATCAAGAGTGACATGTATGAAAGAATTATGAACGGTGGCTTTGCCACAAATACGATGTCAACTACATGATCATGCGAAGCAATATGACAATGAAGGAGTGCGTCATAGTAAACGGAACGGTGGTAAGTTGCATGGCAATATATCTCGGAATGGCTATGGAAATGCCATAATAGGTAGGTATGGTGGCTGTTTTGAGGAAGGTATATGGTGGGTGTATGATACCGGCGAAAAATGTGCGGTATTAGAGAGGCTAGCAATGGTGGAAGGAAGAGAGTGTGTATAATCCATGGACTCAACATTAGTCATAAAGAACTCATATACTTATTGCAAAAATCCACAAGTTATCAAAGCAAATTATTACGCGCATGCTCCTAGGGGGATAGATTGGTAGGGAAAGACCATCACTCGTCCCCGACCGCCACTCATAAGGAAGACAATCAATAAATAAATCATGCTCCGACTTCATCACATAACGGTTCACCATACGTGCATGCTATGGGACTTGCAAACCAACACAAGTATTTCTCAAATTCACAAATACTCAACTAGCATGACTCTAATATCACCATCTTCATATCTCAAAACAATTATCAAGCATCAAACTTCTCACAGTATTCAACACACTCATAAGATTTTTTTTACTAATCTTGGATGCCTATTACTTTAGGACTAATTTTTCAATTTAAGCAAATTACCATGCTGTTTTGAAGGACTCTCAAAATAATATAAGTGAAGCATGAGAGAACAATAGTTTCTATAAAACAAATCCACCACCATGCTCTAAAAGATATACGTGAAGCACTAGAGCAAAAACTATATAGCTCAAAAGATATAAGTGAAGCACATAGAGTATTCTAATAAATTCCGAATCATGTGTGTCTCTCTCAAAAGGTGTGTACAGAAAGGATGATTGTGGTAAACTAAAAAGCAAAGACTCAAATCATACAAGACGCTCCAAGCAAAACACATATCATGTGGTGAATAAAAATATAGCTCCAAGTAAAGTTACCGATGGAAGTAGACGAAAGAGGGGATGCCTTCCGGGGCATCCCCAAGCTTTGGCTTTTTGGTGTCCTTAGATTATCTTAGGGTGCCATGGGCATCCCCAAGCTTAGGCTCTTGCTACTCCTTGTTCCATAATCCATCAAATATTTTACCCAAAACTTGAAAACTTCACAACACAAAACTTAACAGAAAATCTCGTGAGCTCCGTTAGCGAAAGAAAACAAAACACCACTTCAAGGTACTGTAATGAACTCATTCTTTATTTATATGGGTGTTAAACCTACTGTATTCCAACTTCTCTATGGTTTATAAACTAT
Organism: Triticum aestivum; assembly: GCF_018294505.1. Classification (NCBI taxonomy): domain Eukaryota; kingdom Viridiplantae; phylum Streptophyta; class Magnoliopsida; order Poales; family Poaceae; genus Triticum; species Triticum aestivum. The sequence continues at coordinate 58,392,839 of NC_057808.1, read as the reverse complement.
TTTATTAGCCATAGATTAATCAAAATAAGCAAACACCACACAAAAAACAGAATCTGTCAAAAACAGAACAGTCTGTAGTAATCTGTAACTAACGCAAACTTATGGAACTCAGAAAAATCTACAAAAATAGGAAGACCTAGACAATTTGTTTATTGATCTGCTGAAATTGGAATCAGTATTTTATCACGTTCTGGTGATGTTTAACAATTGTTTTCGAGAACAGAAAGTTTCTGGAATTTTCAGCAAGATCAAATAACTATCATCCAAGAAGATCCTATAGGTTTAACTTGGCACAAACACTAATTAAAAATAAAAAAATCTAACCAGAGGCTAGATCAAATATTTATTCCTAGACAGAAGCAAAGCAAAAAACTAAAATAAAATTGGGTTGCCTCCCAACAAGCGCTATCGTTTAACGCCCCTAGCTAGGCATAAAAGCAAGGATAGATCTAGGTATTGCCATCTTTGGTAGGCAATCCATAAGTGGCTCTCATAATAGATTCATAAGGTAATTTTATTTTCTTTCTAGGAAAGTGTTCCATGCCTTTCCTTAACAGAAATTGGAATCTAATATTCCCTTCCTTCATATCAATAATTGCACCAATCGTTCTAAGGAAAGGTCTACCAAGAATAATAGGACATGAAGGATTGCAATCTATATCAAGAACAATGAAATCTACGGGCACATAGTTCCTATTTGCAACAATAAGAACATCATTAATTCTTCCCATAGGTTTCTTAATAGTGGAATCCGCAAGGTGCAAGTTTAAAGAACAATCATCAAAATCACGGAAACCTAGCAAATCGCATAAAGTTTTTGGAATCGTGGAAACACTAGCACCCAAATCACACAAAGCATAGCATTCATGATCTTTAATTTTAATTTTAATAGTAGGTTCCCACTCATCATAAAGTTTTCTAGGGATAGAAACTTCCAACTCAAGTTTTTCTTCATAAGATTGCATCAAAGCATCGACGATATTTTTAGTAAAAGCTGGCTATAAGCATGAGGAGAATTTAGCACGGATTGCAACAAGGAAATACAATCTATCAAAGAGCAATTATCATAATTAAATTCCTTGAAATCCAAAATAGTGGGTTCATTAATATCTAGAGTTTTGATCTCTTCAATCTCACTTTTACCAATTTTTACATCAAGATCTAAAGACTCCGAATTTTTGGAACGCCTTCTAGGTAAAGGTGGCTCATATTCAGTCCCATCATTATCAAGATTCATATTGCAAAACAAAGATTTAATAGGAGACACATCAATAACTTTTAGATCTTCATCTTTATTTTCATAGAAACTAGAAGAACACGCTTTCACAAAGCAATCTTTCTTAGCACGCATCCTAGCGGTTCTTTCTTTGCACTCATCAATGGAAATTCTCATGGCTTTGAGAGACTCATTGATATCATGCTTAGGTGGAATAGATCTAAGTTTCAAAGAATCAACATCAAGAGAAATTCTATCAACGTTCCTAGCCAATTCATCAACCTTGAGCAATTTTTCTTCAAGCAAAGCATTGAAATTCTTTTGTGAATTCATAAACTCCTTAACACTAGTCTCAAATTCAGAGGGCATCTTATTAAAATTTCCATAAGAATTGTTGTAGGAATTACCATAATTATTAGAGGAATTACTAGGGTACGGCCTAGGATTAAAGTTTCCTCTATACGCGTTGTTACCAAAATTATTCCTACCAACAAAATTCACATCCATAGATTCGTTATTATTCTCAATCAAAGTAGACAAAGGCATATCATTAGGATCAGAAGAAACACTTTTAGTAGCAAATAATTTCATAAGTTCATCCATCTTTCCACTCAAAACATTAATTTCTTCTATCGCATGCACTTTTTTATTAGTAGATCTTTCGGTGTGCCATTGAGAATAATTAACCATAATATTATCTAGGAGTTTAGTAGCTTCTCCTAAAGTGATTTCCATAAAAGTGCCTCCCGCGGCCGAATCTAAAAGATTTCTAGAAGCAAAATTCAATCCGGCATAAAATTTTGTATAATCATCCAAAGATTCAAACCATGTGTAGGGCAATTACATATCATTAATTTCATCCTCTCCCAAGCTTGTGCAACATGTTCATGATCAAGTTGCTTAAAATTCATAATATCGTTTCTAAGAGAGATGATTTTAGCGGGAGGAAAATACTTAGAGATAAAAGCATCTTTGCACTTATTCCATGAATCAATACTATTTTTAGGCAATGACGAAAACCAAACTTTAGCACGATCTCTAAGCGAAAAAGGAAATAGCTTCAATTTAACAATATCATTGTCCACATCTTTCTTCTTTTGCATATCACACAAATCAACGAAGCTATTTAGATGGGTAGCGGCATCTTCACTAGGAAGGCCGGCGAATTGATCTTTCATGACAAGATTCAACAAAGCAACATTAATTTCACAAGATTCAGCATCGGTAAGAGGAGCAATCGGAGTGCTAAGAAAATCATTGTTGTTGGTATTGGTGAAGTCACACAATTTAGTATTATCTTGAGCCATCGTGACAAGCAAGCAATCCAACACATGAGCAAACAAGAAGCAAGCGAAAAAGAGGCGAACGGAAAAGAGAGGGTGAATAAAACGGCAAGGGTGAAGTGGCGGAGAGGAAAACGAGAGGCAAATGGCAAATAATGTAATGCGAGGGATAAGAGTTTGTGATGGGTACTTGGTATGTCTTGACTTGACTTGACTTGGCGCGAATCTCCCCGGCAACGGCGCCAGAAATCCTTCTTGCTACCTCTTGAGCACTGCGTTGGTTTTCCCTTGAAGAGGAAAGGGTGATGCAGTAAAGTAGCGTAAGTATTTCCCTCAGTTTTTGAGAACCAAGGTATCAATCCAGTAGGAGATCACGCACGAGTCCCTCACACCTACACAAACAAATACGAACCTCGCAACCAACGCGATAAAGGGGTTGTCAATCCCTCAACGGTCACTTACGAGAGTGAGATCTGATAGATATGATAAGATAATATTTTTGGTATTTTTATGATAAAGAGAAATAAAGATGCAAAGTAAAATAAAAGGCAGTAGAAATAACTAAGTGTTGGAAGATTAATATGATGGAAAATAGACCCGGGGGCCATAGGTTTCACTAGTGGCTTCTCTCAAGAGCATAAGTATTACGGTGGGTGAACAAATTACTATCGAGCAATTGATAGAATTGAGCATATTTATGAGAATATCTTGGTATGATCATGTATATAGGCATCACGTCCGCGACAAGTAGACCGAAATGATTCTGCATCTACTACTATTACTCCACACATCGACCGCTATCCAGCATGCATCTAGATTATTAAGTTCATAAGAACAGAGTAATGCTTTAAGTAAGATGACATGATGTAGAGGGATAAACTCATGCAATATGATATAAACCCCATCTTTTTATCCTCGATGGCAACAATACAATTCGTGTCGTTTCCCCTACTGTCAATGGGATCGAGCACCACAAGATTGAACCCAAAGCTAAGGACTTCTCCCATTGCAAGAAAGATCAATCTAGTAGGCCAAACCAAACTGATAATTCGAAGAGACTTGCAAAGATAACCAATCATACATAAAAGAATTCAGAGGAGATTCAAATATTGTTCATAGATAAACTTGATCATAAACCCACAATTCATCGGTCTCAACAAACACACCACAAAAGAAGATTACATCGAATAGATCTCCACGAGAATCGTGGAGAACTTTGTAGAGATCCAAAGAGAGAGAACAATCCATCTAGCTAATAACTATGGACCCGAAGGTCTGAGGTAAACTACTCACACATCATTGGAGAGGCTATGGTGTTGATGTAGAAGCCCTCCGTGATCAATGCCCCCTCCGGTGGAGCGCCGGAAAAGGCCCCAAGATGGGATCTCACGGGTACAGAAGGTTGCGTCGGTGGAAATAGGTTTTTGGCTCCGTATCTGATAGCTTGGGGGTACGTAGGTATATATAGGAGGAAGAAGTACGTCGGTGGAGCAACATGGGCCCCACGAGGGTGGAGGGCGCGCCTGGGGGGTAGGCGCGCCCCCCTGCCTCGTGCTCTCCTCGTTGATTACTTTGCGTAGACTCCAAGTCCTCTGGATCACGTTCGTTCCGAAAATCACGTTCCCGAAGGTTTCATTCCGTTTGGACTCCGTTTGATATTCTTTTTCTGCGAAACACTAAAATAGGCAAAAAACAGCAATTCGGGTTGGGCCTCCGGTTAATAGGTTAGTCCCAAAAATAAGATAAAAGTGTATAATAAAGCCCGTTAAACATCCAAAAAAGAATATAATATAGCATGGAACAATCAAAAATTATAGATGCGTTGGAGACGTATCAGTCCCCAACACACCCAATACAATGGTAAATTGTGTAGGTGCACTAGTTCGGCAAAGAGATGGTGATACAAGTGCAATATGGATGGTAGATATAGGTTTTTGTAATCTGAAAATATAAAAACAGCAAGGTAACAAGCGATAAAAATGAGCACAAACGGTATTATAATGCTAGGAAACAAGGCCTAGGGTTCATACTTTCACTAGTGCAAGTTCTCTCAACAATAATAACATAATTGGATCATATAACTATCCCTCAACATGCAACAAAGAGTCACTCCAAAGTCACTAATAGCGGAGAACAAACGAAGAGATTATTGTAGGGTACGAAACCACCTCAAAGTTATTCTTTCTGATCGATCTATTCAAGAGTCCGTAGTAAAATAACACGAAGCTATTCTTTCGGTTCGATCTATCCTAGAGTTCACACTAGAATAACACCTTAAGACACAAATCAACCAAAACCCTAATGTCACCTAGATACTCCAATGTCACCTCAAGTATCCGTGGGTATGATTATACGATATGCATCACACAATCTCAGATTCATCTGTTCAACCAACACAAAGAACTTCAAAGAGTGCCCCAAAGTTTCTACCGGAGAGTCAAGACGAAAATGTGTGCCAACCCCTATGCATAGATTCCCAAGGTCACGGAACCCGCAAGTTGATCACCAAAACATACATCAAGTGAATCAATAGAATACCCCATTGTCACCACGGGTATCCCACGCAAGACATACATCAAGTGTTCTCAAATCCTTAAAGACTCAATCCGATAAGATAACTTCAAAGGGAAAACTCAATCCATTACAAGAGAGTAGAGGGGGAGAAACATCGGAAGATCCAACTATAATAGCAAAGCTCGCGATACATCAAGATCGTGCCGAATCGAGAACACGAGAGAGAGAGAGAGAGAGAGAGAGAGATCAAACACATAGCTACTGGTACGTACCCTCAGCCCCGAGGGTGAAATACTCCCTCCTCGTCATGGAGAGCGCCGGGATGATGAAGATGGCCACCGGTGAGGGTTCCCCCCCCCCTCCGGCAGGGTGCCGGAACAGGGTCCTGATTGGTTTTTGGTGGCTACAGAGGCTTGCGGCGGCGGAACTCCCGACCTAGGTTATGTTCTAGAGGTTTCTGTATTTATAGGAATTTTTGGCGTAGGTCTCACGTCAGGGGGGGGTCTCTCCGAGTCGTCCACGAGATAGGGGGATGCACCCAGGGGGTAGGGCACGCCCCCCACCCTCGTGGACGGCTTGGGACTCTTCTGGCCCAACTCTTTTACTCCGGGGGCTTCTTTTGGTCCATAAAAAATAATCAAAAATTGGCACGTCAATTGGACTCCGTTTGGTATTCCTTTTCTGTAGAACTCAAAAAAAAGGAAAAAACAGAAAATGGCACTGGGCTCTAGGTTAATAGGTTAGTCCCAAAAATCATATAAAATAGCATATAAATGCATATAAAACATCCTAGATTATTGCTCGTATAATATAGCATGGAACAATAAAAAATTATAGATACGTTGGACACGTATCAAGCATCCCCAAGCTTAATTCCTGCTCGTCCTCAAGTAGGTAAATGATAAAAACAGAATTTTTGATGTGGAATGCTACCTAACATAATTTTCAATGTAATTTTCTTTATTGTGTCATGAATGTTCAAATCTGAAATATTCAAGACAAAAGTTTAATATTGACATAAAAATAATAATACTTCAAGCATACTAACCAAGCAATTATGTCTTCTCAAAATAACATAGCCAAAGAAAGCTCATCCCTACAAAATCATATAGTTTGTCCATGATCCATATTCGTCACACAAAATGCTCTCATCATGCACAACCCCGATGACAAGCCAAGCAATTGTTTCATACTTTAGTATTCTAAAACTTTTTCAACTTTCACGCAATACATGAGCGTGAGCCATGGACATAGCACTATGGGTGGAATAGAATATGATGATGGAGGTTGTGTGGAGAAGACAAAAAAGAAGAAAGTCTCACATCGACGCGGCTAATCAACGGGCTATGGAGATGCCCATCAATTGATGTCAATGCGAGGAATAGGGATTGCCATGCAACGGATGCACTAGAGCTATAAATGTATGAAAGCTCAACAAAAGAAACTAAGTGAGTGTGCATCCAACTTGCTTGCTCACGAAGACATAGGGCATTTGAGGAAGCCCATTGTTGGAATATACAAGCCAAGTTCTATAATGAAAAATTCCCACTAGTATATGAAAGTGACAATATAACAAACTCTCTATCATGAAGATCATGGTGCTACTTTGAAGCACAAGTGTGGAAAAAGGATAGTAGCATTGTCCCTTCTCTCTTTTTCTCTCATTTTTTTCTTTTTCTTTTTTTTCTTTTTTTCCTTCTCTTTTTTTATGGGCCTTCTCTTTTTTATTTGGCCTTTCTCCTTCTTTTTTTTATTTCCTCACATGGTACAATGCTCTAATAATGATGATCATCACACTTCTATTTATTTACAACTCAAGGATTACAACTCGATACTAGAACAAAATATGACTCTATATAAGTGCCTCCGGCGGTGTACCGGGATGGGCAATGAATCAAGAGTGACATGTATGAAAAATTATGCATGGTGGCCTTGCCACAAATACGATGTCAACTACATGATCATGCAAGGAAATATGACAGTGATGAAGCGTGTCATAATAAACGGAACAGTGGAAAGTTGCATGGCAATATATCTCGGAATGGCTATGGAAATGCCATAATAGGTAGGTATGGTGGCTGTTTTGAGGAAGATATAAGGAGGCTTATGTGTGATAGAGCGTATCATATCACGGGGTTTGAATGCACCGGCGAAGTTTGCACCAGCTCCCGAGGTGAGAAAGGGCAATGCACGGTACCGAAGAGGCTAGCAATGATGGAAGGGTGAGAGTGCGTATCATCCATGGACTCAACATTAGTCATAAAGAACTCACATACTTATTGCAAAAATCTGCAAGTCATCAAAACAAAGCACTACGCGCATGCTCCTAGGGGGATAGATTGGTAGGAAAAGACCATCGCTCATCCCCGACCGCCACTCAAAAGGAGGATAATCAAAGAAACACCTCATGCTTCAAATTTGTTACACAACGGTTACCATACGTGCATGCTATGGGACTTGCAAACCTCAACACAAGTATTTCTCAAATTCACAAATACTCAACTAGAATGACTCTAATATCACCATCTTCATATCTCAAAACAATCATCGAGCATCAAACTTCTCATAGTATTCAATGCACTCTATATGAAAGTTTTTATTATACCCATCTTGGATGCCCATCATATTAGGACTAAATTCATAACCAAAGCAAATTACCATGCTGTTCTAAAAAGATTCTCAAAATAATATAAGTGAAGCATGAGAGTTCATCTATTTCTTCAAAATAAAACCACCGTCGTGCTCTAAAAAGATATAAGTGAAGCACTAGAGCAAATGACAAACTACTCCAAAAGATATAAGTGAAGATCAATGAGTAGTCGAATAATCATGCAACCATCTGAAGACTCTCTAATATTTAAGAATTTCAGATCTTGGTATTTTATTCAAACAGCAAGCAAAACAAAAGAAAATAAAATGACGCTCCAAGCAAAACACATATCATGTGGTGAATAAAAATATAGCTCCAACTAAAGTTACCGATGAACGAAGACGAAAGAGGGGATGCCATCCGGGGCATCCCCAAGCTTAGGCTCTTGGTTGTCCTTGAATATTACCTTGGGGTGCCTTGGGCATCCCCAAGCTTAGGCTCTTGCCACTCCTTATTCCATAGTCCATCGAATCTTTACCCAAAACTTGAAAACTTCACAACACAAAACTTAGCAGAAAACTCGTAAGCTCCGTTAGTATAAGAAAATAAATCACCACTCAGGTACTGTTGTGAACTCATTATAAATTCATATTGGTGTAATATCTACTGTATTTTCTCTATGGTTCATACTCTCCGATACTACTCATAGATTCATCAAAATAAGCAAACAACACCAAGAAAACAAAATCTGTCAAAAACAGAACAGTCTGTAGTAATCTGTATCATTAGAATACTTCTATAACTCCACAAATTCTGAAATAAATTTGTGTACGTGAGGAATTTGTCTATTAATATTCTGCAAAAAGACTCAACCTAAGAGCACTCTTCAGTAAAAAATGGAAGCTAATCTCGTGAGCGTAAAAGTTTCTGTTTTTTACAGCAAGATCGCAAAGACTTCACCCAAGTCTTCCCAAAGGTTCTACTTGGCACAAACACTAACTAAAACATAAAACCACATCTAACCAGAGGCTAGATAGATTATTTATTACTAAACATGAGCAAAAGTCAAAGCACAAAAATAAAAATTGGGTTGCCTCCCAACAAGCGCTAACGTTTAACGCCCCTAGCTAGGCATGATGATTTCAATGATGCTCACATAAAAGATAAGAATTGAAACATAAAGAGAGCATCATGAAGAATATGACTAGCACATTTAAGTCTAACCCACTTCCTATGCATAGGGATTTTGTGAGCAAACAATTTATGGGAACAAGAATCAACTAGCATAGGAAAGCAAAACAAGCATAACTTCAAGATTTTCAACACATAGAGAGGAAACTTGATATTATTGCAATTCCTACAAGCATATATTCCTCCCTCATAATAATTTTCAGTAGCATCATGAATGAATTCAACAATATAACCATCACATAAATCATTCCTTTCATGACCCACAAGCATAGAAAATTTATTACTCTCCACATAAGCAAAATTCTTCTCATTCGGAATAGTGGGAGCAAATTCAAGAAAATAACTATCATGGGATTGAAAATTGAAATCAAGATGACAAGTTTCATGGTTATCATTATTCTTTATAGAATACGTGTCATCATAATAATCATGATAGATAGGAGGCATGTTTTCACCATAATAAATTTGCACATCAAAACTTGGGGGACTAAAAATATCATCTTCATCAAACATAGCATCCCCAAGCTTGTGGCTTTGCATATCATTAGCATCATGGTTATTCAAAGAATTCATACTAAAAACATTGCAATCATGCTCATCATTCAAAGATTTAGTGCCAAACATTTTAATGCATTCTTCTTCTAACACTTGAGCACAATTTTCCTTTCCATCATTTTCACGGAAGACATTAAAAAGATGAAGCATGTGAGGCAACCTCAATTCCATTTTTTTGTAGTTTTCTTTTATAGACTAAACTAGTGATAAAACAAGAAACAATAAGATTCGATTGCAAGATCTAAAGATATACCTTCAAGCACTCACCTCCGCGGCAACGGCGCCAGAAATTGCTTGATGTCTACTACACAACCTTTTTATTGTAGACGTTGTTGGGCCTCCAAGTGCAGAGGTTTGTAGGACAGTAGAAAATTTCCCTCAAGTGGATGACCTAAGGTTTATCAATCCGTGGGAGGCGTAGGATGAAGATGGTCTCTCTCAAACAACAGTGCAACCAAATAACAAAGAGTCTCTTGTGTCCCCAACACACCGAATACAATGGTAAATTGTATAGCTGCACTAGTTCGGTGAAGAGATGGTGATACAAGTGCAATATGGAGGGTAGATATAGGTTTTTGTAATCTGAAAATATAAAAACAGCAAGGTAACAAGCAATAAAAATGAGCACAAACGGTATTGCAATGCTAGGAAACAAGGCCTAGAGTTCATACTTTCACTAGTGCAAGTTCTCTCAACAATAATAACATAATTGGATCATATAACTATCCCTCAACATGCAACAAAGAGTCACTCCAGAGTCACTAATAGCGGAGAACAAACGAAGAGATTATTGTAGGGTACGAAACCACCTCAAAGTTATTCTTTCTGATCGATCTATTCAAGAGTCCGTAGTAAAATAACACGAAGCTATTCTTTTGGTTCGATATATCCTAGAGTTCGTACTAGAATAACACCTTAAGACACAAATCAACCAAAACCCTAATCTCACCTCGATACTCCAATGTCACCTCAAGTATCCGTGGGTATGATTATACGATATGCATCACACAATCTCAGATTCATCTATTCAACCAACACAAAGAACTTCAAAGAGTGCCCCAAAGTTTCTACCGGAGAGTCAAGACGAAAACGTGTGCCAACCCCTATGCATAGATTCCCAAGGTCACAGAACCCGCAAGTTGATCACCAAAACATACATCAAGTTAATCAATAGAATACCCCATTGTCACCAAGGGTATCCCACGCAAGACATACATCAAGTGTTCTCAAATCCTTAAAGACTCAATCTGATGAGATAACTTCAAAGGGAAAACTCAATCCATTACAAGAGAGTAGAGGGGGAGAAACATCATAAGATCCACCTATAATAGCAAAGCTTGCGATACATCAAGATCGTGCCAAATCAAGAACACGAGAGAGAGAGAGAGAGAGAGAGAGAGAGAGAGAGATCAAACACATAGCTACTGGTACATACCCTCAGCCCCGAGGGTGAACTACTCCCTCCTCGTCATGGAGAGCGTCGGGATGATGAAGATGGCCACCGGTGAGGGATCCCCCCTCCGGCAGGGTGCCGGAACAGGGTCTCGATTGGTTTTTGGTGGCTACAAATGCTTGCGGCGGCGGAACTCCCGATCTAGGTTATGTTTTGAAGGTTTCTGTATTTATAGGAATTTTTGGCGTAGGTCTCACGTCAGGGGGGTCTCCGAGTTGTCCACGAGATAGGGGGACGCGCCCAGGGGGTAGGGCACGCCCCACCCTCGTGGACGGCTCGGGACTCTTCTGGCCCAACTCTTTTACTCGGGGGGCTTCTTTTGGTCCATAAAAAATCATGAAAAATTGGCACGTCAATTGGACTCCGTTTGGTATTCCTTTTTTGTAAAACTCAAAAACAAGGAAAAAAACAGAAACTGGCACTGGGCTCTAGGTTAATAGGTTAGTCCCAAAAATCATATAAAATAGCATATAAATGCATATAAAACATCCTAGATGGATAATATAATAGCATGGAACAATAAAAAAATTATAGATATGTTGGAGACGTATCAGTGGCGGCCTCGTCGAGCATAGCTGCAATCGCTGCGATGTCCTCGGACTCCTCCCCGGGGCAGGCGTCGTGGGAGCCAGGCCTCGAGAAGTGGGTAGACGAGGGGTGGGAGGAGCCGGCTGGGGGACGATCATCCCCAGGATCTGTCGAGTCGTCGTCGGAGGCCTAAGAGCGGGGAGAGCGGTTGCGGGGGCGACGCGGGGAGCCCTGTGGGCCATCCCCCTACCAGGCCCCATCTCGAGCTTGGCGCCACTCCCATCATTCGGGCTAAGGGGATCAGTGGGAGTCCCACCCTCAACCGAGATGCGCAGGTCATAGCCGACGTCCTTGAAGAACATCCTGATCGTCGTCTTGAGCTTGGAGGGGTCTGGAGACTTGATCTGCACCCGAACAGCCGGATCCCCGGACAGAGAAGCGCCATCGACTGCCACAAACTTGCCCAAGAGAGGGGACAAGCCACGGACGACTCCCTCGTCCCTTGCAGTAGGCGGGAGCCCGCGGATCTGCACCCACATCGTGGACAGGGTGGCCACCACAAGCGGGTCCACAAACGGAACCGAGATGCGGACGGAGAGCTGGTTGAGGGCGAGCGTGAGTCTGGCGCTGTGGGTGTCGTAACGGAGACTGGCCGGGTCGGGGAAGATCGTGGTAAACTCCCGGTCTGAGATCGGGGTCACCTCCCAATCCCAGTCCGGGTTAAACAGGTGACGAAGCTCCTCAGAGATGATGGTCGGGGACGCCGTCCGGCCATCCAAGACCGAGATGAGAGCGGTCATGGGCGGGGTGCCCCGGGCCTCGGGGAGGTCCATCTGGAAGAAGCCCAGGTCATCCAACGCATAGCCAAACAACCCAAGCGTCCCGGTAGGCTGGTGGTCCGGACAGAGGGCGGCGGGGTGGTCCGTCCTCTTGCAGAGGTGGCATGCTAGAGGCACGGTGCAGTCCACCTGACAATGCCCAGCCACCCCACAGTTGAAGCAAGTGGCCACGGCCGCGGTCGAAGGGGGCACCGGCACCACTGTCGGGTTAGTGACCGAAGAGGCCGGGCCACCCAGTTGGGGTTGGGCACCCCGCTTCTTCTTCTTCTTCTTCTTCTTCTTCTTCTTCTTCTTCTTCTTCTTGGCGAACACCCCTGTTCATTGCGGTTGTTGTTGTTGTTAGGGCCGGACGGGGGGAATTGGGCTTGGCGACGAGGAGGGTCATAGCGCCGCGGGGGGGGGGGTGCATGCTCGAACCGAGGAGGGGAACGAGAGCGGCCGCGCCACTCCTCGGGAGATCGATCGCGGCCCCACGAGGATCGCCAGTCGGTGTTGTCGGCCTCGGTCGGTCCCTTGCTGCGAAGGAGGCCGTCGCGGAGCTCAGTTTCCCGCCGGGAACCCTCCGGCGAAGGGCGGCGCGCCTCCGGGGGAATGGGCGCATCCCGGCCCCCAGCACGGCGTTTGGGGCAGGGGGCCCATCCCTGGATTCCTGGGTCATGGCGGGCAACACCTCGGGGGGAGGGGGAGGGGACGGGCGGCGCTGGAAGGGGACGAGGAGACGACGGTGCTGGGAGGAGTCGGGGAGTGGAATGGGAGGACTGCCCCGAATCCAACCCTAAAGAGGGGGGAGGTGGGCCTCCAGACTGGGCCTGGGCCACAGCCCAAGGGAGATAGGAGGGGCGATGGGGTGGGCCAGCAGCGGTGCAGCCGGGAGGCCCAACAGCCGCCCTCGTCCCAGCCGGCCCATTGGGCCCGGGACGGCCCAACCCTTCCAGAAGGGGAGGGAGGGAGAGCGCTAGGGTTCCACTAGCGCGATTCCCTACCGCCGCCGCCGCCAACATGCCGGCCGGCACTGCTGCCGACGGGCGAAAGGGGCGAAATTTCAGCCCCCGGGGATCCAGCATGGCCGCCACCGCCTGACGCCGCACCCGCGAAGGGTGGTGCCACGAGACCGCAGCCCGGCCGACCTCCGACCTTCCGGCCACCCCCAAGCGCGGGCTCGGGCCCCACTACCACGGCGGCCGGCCTCACGGCACGGTTCTGGTGGTGGTGGGGAAGGTGGTGCACGGCGGGCACGGGGCCGCACCGGTAGAGGAAGGGGGAGGAGGGGGCTCGAGGCGGCCGGAGCCAGCAGTCCAAGGACCGGCGCGACACACTCCGCTAGACGGTCTCCGAATTGGCGAGGCCGCCGCAGCCGCCGCGGCCTCGGCCCGGTCCTCCTCGGCCGCCCAATCGGCCCAACAAGGCCGGCCCAGCGATGGGAGGAGGGAGGAAGGCGGCAAGCCGGGGAGGGGGGAGCAGGGCGGGAGCGGGGGACCGGCGAGGGAGGGCGGCGAGGAGGGGCCACCGAGGGAGGAGCTCCCGGCGACGAGGGCAGGTGCCGTCGGGGGCGGTAGCGGGAGCGCCCGAGCCATCTGTGTTCCTCCTCCTTCCAGTGGAGTAGGATTAGGATGAGCGGACACATGAACTCATCGTTTGTTCATCAGGGGCTGCTCGGCCTTCTTCGTTTTGGCGGTGCGACTATCAGGAGACGATGTGGGGGCGACCATGTTGCGGAACCCTTCCCGGAGCCGCTAACACATGGTGGCGGCGCGTACATCCGCGGTTCCGCCAGCACCTATGATCGGCTCTCCACTCCGCTGCGTGCAGCATCTCTTAGCCATCGACAACACTCTGTGACGGGCACCGCCATCGCGTCGATGAGCCCGTGAGCTTTACGCGATCAATGGCCATGTGCCCATGCCTACAGGGTGGCCCATGCCGACGGAACCTGCCATCGTTAACGTACCATGTGGGCGCCGTGTCTGGAGATCTCCTCATTGTTCTCAATGATCATCATCTATGACCGTGACCGTGCAGCGAATCCAAAGAACGAGAAACCTCCCGACGATGTGGGCCTGTTGGTATTGGCTTCGGCTGTTGCTACCGTTGGCCTTGGCAAGGGCACGCACCAGGATGAATTGTCCGTGGGATCGGCCTTGCTTTAAGCTGCTCATCCGGCGGCTCCGTCTGTTGTCTCAGGCGACGTATTTAAGGAAGAGGCTAGCAAAGGCAGCGAAGGATAGGTAGTTCGACTACAGGCAGGCCAGAGACCAGCTCATGAGTGTTGAACATACGTACATGTACGTAGGTCTGGGTCTTGTATGCAGTACCTGTAGTGTCTGTATCCCTCTGTATGTACGTGTATCTTAGGAGACAAGATACCGGTCGCACCCCTTGTACCTATATATATGTGCCTAGTGCACGATCAATCAATTATCAATGCACCAAATCATTCTCTACATGGTATCTATCACAAGTCGATCCTCCCGCTTCCGCTAACCCTAGCCGCCGCCTCGGGCCGCCGCCGCCGCGATCTCCCGCCGCCGCCACCGCCCCTCCTCCCCGCGCGCCTTCTCCTCCCGCGCGCCCTCCCCTCCACGCCGTGCCGCCCTCCTGCCGTGCCGCCCGTCCTCCACTGCCGCGCCGCCTCTCCCCAAGCCGCGCTGCCTCCCTCCCCACGACCTCGCAGCCATGTCGTCCAACGCCTCCACCTACTCCAACCCCTTCGCCGTCGACCCTGCTGAGATCCGCGACATCAACGTCCATGCACGCGTCCCCGTGGTCCTCGACGCCTCCAACTCCACGTACTTCGCGTGGAAGACGTACTTCTCGCTGCTATTCCGCGAGAACAACCTCGTGGATCATGTGGATGGCACCGTGGACTCCCGCGCCATGGTGGACGACGCCGAGTGGACCGCGATCGACGCCACGATCATCCGGTGGTTCTTCACCACCATCTCCAAGGACTTGTTCCACACGGTCGTGAGCGCCGGCGACAATGCCCGTGCCATGTGGGTCAAGCTGAACGGCCTCTTCATCGACAACAAGCTTCAGCGCCGCGTTTTTTTTGCAGCAGGAATTTTTTGACTGTCACCAGGATGAACAGTCCATTGATGACTACTGCCGCCGCCTGAAGACGTTGGCTGATGAACTCTGTGACATTGGAGCCAAGGTGGATGAC
The DNA here is from genome assembly GCF_018294505.1 of Triticum aestivum. Taxonomy (NCBI): domain Eukaryota; kingdom Viridiplantae; phylum Streptophyta; class Magnoliopsida; order Poales; family Poaceae; genus Triticum; species Triticum aestivum. Next base: position 58,377,507 of record NC_057808.1, on the reverse strand, counting down.
GACCTCCTCCTCAGCACGCTCACCGCCGGCCTCAACGAGGACTTCAGCAACGCCGCCACCAACCTCACCTTGATGCCGGAGCCCTCCTTCCCCAAGTTTGTGGCGTACTTGCGGTTGGAGGAGCGCCGGATGAAGGGGGTCAAGAAGCGTGTGCAGCATCACGCCCTCGCCGCTGGCACCTCACGTGGTGCCCCTCCACAGGCCGCCCCACCCGCGTCGCGCCAGCAGCCACCGCCCCCACGCCTCCGGGGTATTTTCCCCTCCCACCCGCGCCTCCCGCCCCTCCCGCTGCCCCCCAGCAGCCGGGCGGCGGACGTCGCGGCAACCGCCGCAAGGGCGGCCGCAAGCAGCAACAGGCGCCGGGGGGGGGCTCGTCAGCAGCAGCAGCAGCAGCAGGTGACTCCCCCATGGACGTACGGCACCAACCCGTGGACCGGCATCGTCCACGCGTACTCTATACTGGTTCCTCGGGCTCCTGCTCCGGGCATCCTTGAGCCTCGCCCGGCGGGCCACCAGGCTCTCTTCGCCGCGCAGAACGCCGCTCCCTACAGTGGCTACAGTGCCGCCCCCGGCCTGCGCCCGCCTACGGGTCCGCGCCGGCCTACGGCGGCACCGCCGCGTCGGCCTTCGGTGCAGCTCCCGCGCCGGCATACGGAGGGTTTTACCCTCCTCAGGTACCGCCGCTGTGGGACCCGGGCCTGCTCGCCGCCCTGCACTCCGCCCCGTCACCGAGCTCCTATGGTGGCGGTGGTGACTGGTACATGGACTCGGGCGCCACCGCTCACATGACTGCTCATCCCGCTAACCTCACGTCTGCCACTCCCGTTCATACTCCCACCCGTATCACCGTTGGTAACGGTTCCTCCCTACCCATTACACATGTCGGTCATATGTCCTTTCCGTCTACTTCTACTCATGTCCATATGTCTAATGTTCTTGTGTCTCCTGACTTAGTTACTAATCTTGTTTCTGTTCGTCGCCTTGCTCGTGAGAACCCTATCACTGTTGAATTTGACGATATCGGTTTTTCTGTGAAGGACGCCCGTACACGGATGGTACTCCACCGATGTGACAGCCTGGACGAGCTTTACCCAGTGCACCCCTCCGGCGCCACCACCACCTGTCGTCCCGTCGCCTTTGCCGCCAGTGACGATCTTTGGCATGCCCGTCTCGGTCATCCCAACCCCACCGTTATGCGTCAGATTCTTCATAGTTTTTCTTTCTCATGTAATAGGGTCGACGATCATACTTGTGAGGCTTGCCGTCTTCGCAAGCACGTTCGTCTTCCCTTTAGCGAGTCTACAAACATTTCCACCTTTCCATTTCAGTTATTGCATAGTGATGTTTGGACGTCCCTGGTTGCTAGCAACACGGGCTATTTATACTATCTGGTGATATTGGATGATTTTTCTCATTATGTGTGGACATTCCCTCTCCGTCGCAAGTCCGACGCTCTTGCCACACTCACAGCCTTTTATTCATATGTCACCACACAATTCGGTTGTCCTATTCTCGCCTTGCAAACTGACAGCGGCAAGGAGTTTGACAACGTAGCCGTCCGCAATTTACTTGCGTCCCACGGCACCATCTTTCGCCTCACATGCCCCTACACGTCTCAGCAGAATGGTCGCGCCGAGCGCGTCCTTCGCACTCTTAATGACTGTGTCCGCACGTTGCTCTTCCACTCCTACGTGCCTCCTCGGTTCTGGCCGGACGCGCTCGCGACCGCCAGCCTCCTCATTAACATTCGCCCCTGTCGTCCCGCTGGAACTACACTCCTCACCAGCTCCTCTTCGGTGCGGTTCCATCTTATGATGGTCTTCGCATCTTCGGGTGTCTCTGTTATCCTAGCACCGCGTCCACTGCTCCTAACAAACTCGCACCCCGGTCGCTTCCTTGCATTTTTCTTGGTTATCCTCCCAACACCAAAGGTTACCTGTGCTATGATCCAGTGTCCTGCCGCGTTTTCACTTTGCAGCATGTGTACTTTGATGAGCTGGTGTTCCCGTTTCAGCAGGTACCGTCACCTTCGGCGTCTTCAGCGGCGCGGTTCGCCCCTGCCCCCACCTCTGGCGGACCACCCAGCCGCGCCCTGGAGTCGGCCCTGTCCGCACTCCCCGCGCTGGCGGCCCCCGCTGTGGCCCCTGCCGTGGCCCCAGTCGCCGCGGCCACTACAGCTGCCCCCTCGGCCGCCCCTGCCGCGGTCCCCCCGGCGGCCCCCGTCGCTGCGGCTGCACCCCTCACCGGTGTGGTCACTCGGGCTCGGACCGGGACACTTTGTCCCAGCACGCTCTACCCGTCGGACGAGGATGCGTGTGCTGCATCCACCTCGGCGCCGTCTCCGCTACCCACCTCCGCTCGCGCAGCCCTTCGGGATCCGAACTGGCTAGCTGCGATGCATGAGGAGTTTGACGCCCTGCAGCGCAACCGTACGTGGCAGCTTGTTCCGCGGCCTCCCCGTGCCAATGTCATCACTGGCAAGTAGGTCTTCCGCCACAAGACTCGCCCCGATGGTTCTCTCGAGCGCTACAAGGCGTGTTGGGTGGTGCGCGGCTTCCGCCAACGTGCCGGCGTGGACTTCACCGACACCTTCGCCCCGGTTGTCAAACCGGGCACGATTCGAGCCGTCCTCCAGCTTGCTGTTTCTCGCGCTTGGCCGGTTCACCAGCTCGATGTGTCTAATGCTTTCTTGCATGGTCATCTTGACGAGCAGGTGTTCTATCAGCAGCCTACTGGTTTCGTCGACACCGACTATCCGTACCATGTGTGCATGCTCTCTCGTTCTCTCTACGGGTTGAAGCAGGCGCCTCGGCCCTGGTACCAGCAGATCGCAGCCTTCCCTCAGCAGCAGGGGTTCCGGTCCACACGGTCCAATGCCTCCCTGTTTGTCTATCACCAGGGCCCCGCCACCGCGTACCTCCTCCTGTACGTTGACGACTTCATCCTGACTGCCTCCTCGCCAGCGCTACTTCAGCAGATCATAGCTCGCCTCGGCACCGAGTTCGCCCTCAAGGACTTGGGGGCTCTCCACTACTTCCTCGGCATTGAGGTAGTGCGCCGGGCTACTGGCTTCTTCCTGCACCAGCAGAAGTACGCCTACGAGCCTCTGGAGCGAGCGGGCATGCTTAACTGCAAGCCTGCTCCTACGCCTGTTGACACGAAGGCTAAGGTGTCCGCCTTCGAGGGTTTTCCGACGTCTGACACTCCGTTTCTACCGCTCCATCGTCGGTGTGCTTCAGTACCTCACTGACGCGTCCGGACATTTAGTACGCTGTCCAGCAGGTGTGCCTTCATATGCATGCTCCTCGTGACACCCATTGGGCTCTTGTGAAACGTATACTTCGGTACATACGTGGCACCACAGCCATGGGTCTCACTCTGACGGCATCACCTGACACCAGCCTTGTCGCCTACTCCGACGCCGACTGGGCTGGGTGTCCCGACACTCGCCGCTCCACCTCCGGCTACTGCGTCTACCTCGGGCCCTCTCTGATTTTGTGGTCGTCTAAACGACAACCCACGGTCTCACGATCGAGCGCCGAGGCTGAGAACCGGGCAGCGGCCAACGCCATCGCGGAGTGCTCTTGGCTACGACAGCTACTTCAGGAGTTGCTATGCGAGGTCACCAAGGCGACACTTGTCTACTGTGACAACGTCTCCGCGGTCTACCTTGCTGCCAACCCTGTCCATCACCGACGGACGAAGCATATTGAGCTCGACATTCACTTCGTCCGGGAGCACGTCGCCCTTGGTCGTGTTCGTGTTCTACATGTGCCCACCGATCAGCAGTTCGTCGATGTCATGACGAAGGGACTACCCACCTCGACATTCGAGGGCTTTCGGTCCAGTCTCTGCGTCACCGGCGACGCTTTGACTGCGGGGGGGGGGGTGTTGAACATGTGTACATGTACATAGGTCTGGGTCTTGTATGCAGTACCTGTAGTGTCTGTCTCCCTCTGTATGTACGTGTATCTTAGGAGACAAGATACCGGTCGCACCCCTTGTACCTATATATATGTGCCTAGTGCACGATCAATCAATTATCGATGCACCAAATCATTCTCTATAGTGAGGGCTCAATTCCGGGGGAGAGACCACCAGCTCGTGAGGCCGGATCGATCGCGAGGGACGGGGAGAAACGAATCTAAATTTTGCACTTAGGGGTGGCAGAGGTGGGTAATTCTTTGCAACTTTGAGGGTAGTTTAGATGACGGTGAGTGAGCGGGCAGAAGCAATAGATGCTTTAAGATATAAATAATAAAATATAAATATAAAAATGGATTATGGGTATTAGGGATTATGGATTAGGGATTAGGGATTAGGGAATAAGGGATCAGGGATTAGGGATTAGGAGAATATAAGTAGTTCAAACTTTGTTAAAGGTTGTGACTTGTGAGGCCGGGAATATATATAAACCTCCTTTTCATCAGAAAAATAAAACTCAAACTTGGATGGAGTTTGGTTCAGTCCAAGCATACATACATACACATATTTTTTTCGTAGCACATACATACAAACTTACAAAGTGGTTGGTACTTGAAAGTTTAGACGATCAATGCCCCTGCCCCTAACCCTCAGAAGGAGGACCTGGCTTCTCGTGCCGCTGGCGCTGGTAAGGGGACCCCCATCTCTGGAGTTTATTCCAATGTGCCTACTCGCCGGCAGTCTCCTTCCTTCTCTGGGATCGAGGACCTTCCAGCTTCCCCCTTGCGCTCCACCGAGCCCTCAACTAAGAAGAAGAAGAAGAAGAAGTCTTCGGTCCGGAAATTTTCGGCTAAGAGTCGGGCCTCCTCCACTTCCAAGCTGTCGGCGACGGGTCTGGCTCGGCGTCTGGACAAGGACCTGGGCTCCGTCTCGGGGTCTGGCCCTGGGCCGGCGTCGCCGATTCGGTGCTCCCCTGTGCTGCACTCTCCGGCATCCACGGCACGGAAGGGCCGGCGTGTGCGCGACTCTGGCGTCTCGGTGGCGGTGCGGGCGGAGCGGCGTGCCGCGGCCAAGGACCTCCCTCCTTCAGGTTCGTCTGCCCAACCATCTCTCCCTGCCTCCCCTGTTCGCCTTGTTTTACCAGCTCTGTCAGATGACCATTTGCCGCATATCATGTCTGATATTGGGGTGGCTGCGATACCGGGGATGAACTCCCCTTCTCACCTTCTTTCTGTCATTAGGGCCAATGAGGCAGCCCAGGCTGCCATTGCTAAGGCCGTTGAGGCCGCAAAAGGTGCTGGTCCAGCTGATGCTCAGGGCCAACCGGGGGGCTGGAGGCGACAAATGGTTGTGGCCAGGGGGCGTCCCAAGCGATCTAAGCCTTGTGGGGCTCCGCGCAGATCGAGTCTCCGTATTAAAAACCTTTCCTTCAAATGAGAGCTCTATTCTGGAATATTCGTGGTTTCGGTGCTAGGGGGCGCCGTGACCAGATTCATGACTTGGTTTGTGGTGAACATATTGACATTTTAGGACTGGTCGAAACGTTCAAGGAATCCGTTTCCCCTTCTGAACTCTCTGCGATAGCTGGGATGGATAGGTTTGATTGGCACCTTCTCCCCGCCTCGGGCCACTCTGGGGGAATCTTGATTGGGTCCAAGCGGGACGTTTTTTATTTCATTACTTTTGATCATGGCATCTTTTGGGCTAGCTGTGTGGTTCATCATCGTCAGCTCAACACTTTGTGGGAATTTATGGTGGTTTCTGGCCCTGCGGATCACACGCTTGCTCCTCTCTTTTTGGACGAACTATCGACTAAGATTGAAACATGTTCTATTCCTCTTCTAATTGGGGGCGATTTCAATTTGTTACGTTCTTCGGCCGACAAGAATAATCCTAATTTCTCCTGGCCTCTTGCCAATGCTTTTAATGATTTCATCAGTAACTGCGCGCTGCGTGAGCTCCCTAGGGTGGGGGCGCGTTTCACCTGGTCTAACCATCAATCCTCGCCTGTCCGGTCGGTGCTGGACAGGGTTTTTGTTTCTGTTCAGTGGGACTCGCTATTTCCTCGCGCGCTGCTTAAGGCTAGGCCTGCGGTGGGCTCTGATCATGTTCCCCTGATCCTGGATGCGGGTATCCTCTCTCTTGTTTCTCCCTCCCGTTTCCAGTTTGATGCTTCTTGGCTTGTTGTGGAGGGTTTTTGCGACATGGTAGCTTCTAAGATCACTAATCTTCTCTCCTCTCCTCACCGCTCCTTTGGCCCCTTGGATGATTGGCACAAGCTATCTTATGAGTTGCGTAAATTCTTAAGGGGGTGGTCTCGGAATAGGGCGGCTGAGTTGCGTAGAGACAAGGAGTCCCTCGAATCTCAAATCCGGGAGTTGGATCTATCTGCTGACACATCTGGGCTCTCACCTTCTCAGTGGGCTTCTCGCTACTCCCTGGAAGACGCTCTGCTGCTGCTCCACCAACAGTCAGAGATTTGCTGGCGCCAACGAGGTGCCCTTAACTGGACCTTAAAAGGGGATGCTATGACGCCCTATTTTTTTGCGATCGCGAATGGCAGACGCCGCAGGTGTTTCATTGACACTTTGTTGATTGACGGTGTTAGAGTTTCTGACCAGTCCCTCATTATGAATCACATTGTTAGTTTCTATTCTACTCTACTCGGCTCTAAGCCGGACCCTGGGCTTGGCCTTTGTCCCGACTTTTGGGGTGAGGGGTCTAAGATCTCTCCGGACGAAAATTCAGACCTGATGGTTCCCTTATCTGATGATGAGATTTGGCAGGTGATTAGCTCGGCTAACCCGCAGGCTGCTTCCGGCCCTGATGGTTTCTCGATCCCCTTCTTCAAAAAATTCTGGCCGCAGTTGCGGCCTCTCATTTGTTTGATCATCCAAGGGTTCTGGTTGGGTACGGTGGACATTTCTCGCCTTAACTACGTTGTCATTACCCTTATTCCTAAAGTCAAGGGCGCGGATTTGATCTCGCAATTTAGGCCAATCGCCCTTATTAATAACTTCGCCAAGTTTCCGGCTAAAGGGTTAGCCACTCGTCTCTCCCACATTGCCCACCGTACCATTAGCCCTTTCCAGTCGGCTTTCATCAAGGGTCGTTTCATTCTGGACGGGGTCCTCTGTTTGCATGAAATCGTTCATGATCTTAAGATTCGTAAGTCGAAAGCGGTGATTCTAAAATTAGACTTTGAGAAGGCCTATGACTCGGTGAGTTGGCATTTTCTGCGTAGAGTTTTATTGGCCAAAGGGTTCGAGGGGCCCCTCGTCCATAGGATTATGCAGTTGGTCTCGGGAGGCCACACTGCCATCAATGTTAATGGTCAGGTTAGCAAATTCTTTGCCAATGGTAGGGGCCTGAGGCAAGGCGATCCTGCCTCTCCCATCCTATTCAATTTCGTTGCAGATGCTTTATCTCGCCTCCTTTCTAGGGCGGCTGCCACTGGGCACATTACTCCGGTTTGCTCTAATATCATTCCCCATGGTCTCACCCATCTCCAATATGCGGACGACACTATTATTCTGGTCGAGATGAATGAGGCCTGCCTTGCCCACCTCAACTTTATTTTACTTTGCTTCGAGGCTATGTCGGGGCTTAAGATTAACTTTGCCAAGAGCGAAGTAGTTGTGACTGGTGTGGACGAGTCGGAAGCCGCGCGAGTGGCCCACCTTCTTAACTGTAAGCAGGGCTCCTGTCCGTTCAAATACTTGCGGTTGCCTATTTCCCCGGATGTGCCACATGCCAAAGATTTTGCCCCGATAGTCACTAAGGTGGGAAACAGGGTCCTTCCCTGGCGGGGTAGATATAATACGAACGCTGGTAAAGTGGAACTAATTAATGCTTGTCTCTCCTTCCTCCCCATGTTCCTTATGGGCTTCTTTCTCTTGTCGGCTAGGATTCATGCTGGTTTTGACAAACACCGTGGGGCGTTTTACTGGAATGCTGCGGACAACCGTCGCAAATATCGCTTCGTCAAATGGAAATTGATGTGCAGGCCCAAAAACCTTGGGGGGTTAGGGATTCTCAATACTTCCATCATGAACCAATGCTTGATGATTAAATGGTGGTGGAAGATTATGAGCGCTGAGGATCAACCCCTTTGGTTGTTGATCCTTAAGGCTAAATATTTCCCATCCTCAAGCCCGATGTTCGCTCTGCCGCGTGGTGGCTCTCAGTTTTGGAAGTCTCTGGTCAAAGTTAGACCTATTTTTCAATCTTTTGTTAAGTTTGTTGTTGGGGATGGTTCCTCTATTCGGTTTTGGCTTGATTGGTGGTGTGGAGATTCACCTCTCTCGGTGACCTTCCCTACCCTTTTCTCTTATTGCTCTGAACCTAATATTTCTATTGCGAAGCTTGCTTCCCAGAGGTGGAACCTGGCCTTCCGCCGTTCTCTGTCGCCTGTAGAGTTTGAAGATTGGCAACGTCTTACTGCCCTCTTCCCTACTCGACGGTCAGGGACTCGGTGCGCTGGCCGCTTTCTGCCTCTGGGCGGTTTTCTGTTAAGTCGCTCTATTCTAAGCTAGTTGGTGGCACACCTACCAGTCGTTTTTCCCAAGTTTGGAAGGCCCGTATTCCCCCTAAGATAAAAAATTTCTTGTGGCAAGCCTTTCGAGGCCGGCTACCCTCGGTTGATCAGATTCGTAAGAGAAACGGGCCGGGTTCCCAGTTTTGTGCTCTTTGTGATGAGGTGGAGGACTCAGATCATATCTTTTTTCACTGTCACCTGGCTAAACTTATTTGGAGTTGTGTGCGGGACTGGCTTCATGTGTCTTGGACCCCTGCCTCCTTTGCTGAGTTGCGCAGCCTGGCATCCAACCTTTCCGGTGTTTCTAGACGGATCTTTTGGGTGGGCTTGGGGGCTTCATGCTGGTCTCTGTGGACTACTAGGAACAAATTTACTATCGAGCACGTGTTTCCGGCTAAACCGGCTGACTGCTTATTTAAATCGTGTGCTTTCCTGCAGCAGTGAAAATCATTGACTAAAGCCGACGACCAAGAGGCGCTATCTATGCTGATCGACAAAATCCGGACCACGGCGTCTCAGTTATGCAGACAAGAGCACGTTGCTTGAGGGATTCTTTTGGGCCTGAGTTTTTAGCTTAGTTGGTTCCTTCTATTCCGTCCTGCGTGCTGTGTACTGGCGTGGGAGCCATGTACCATGACTTTATCCGCGTTGTCCTGCCCAGCGTTGGGGCTTGGGTGTGTTTGATACGTTTCGGTGATGCTGTTGCTACCTGCCTTATGGCTTTATTTATAAAGTCGGGCGTATGCCTTTTCTTAAAAAAAGCGTCCTAAAGGCCCAGATGGGGATGCAGTCTCGAGCTGAATGAATCGAGTCGGCCTCCACACGCTGTCGCTGGCCAATGATGAACTAAAAGAATCATCAACTGGCGGCAAGCGGTAGTTGTAATGGATAAGATTTCATGGAGAAGCAAGAAAGTGAGGAGGAAGAGAAAGAAGTGGTGCATATAGGGACATCAAGCCCAGAGCAAGAAACTGAGGAGGTAGAGGAAGAGTTTCTTTTGCAAATAAGGATCATCCGGCAATATACATGGGGTTTGTGCTGTAGATGCTCAATGGCGGCAACATTTTATTTCTGTATATACTTGTCTCTTCCTGCTCATGGGCCATATAGTACTAAGATTCTATAATAACTGGAGAATTTAACTAGTGTTCCCAGATCACCGGCCACTGATGCTGCTCAGCACAGAAGTCCCGGAACTCAAAGGATTAGTCGGTGGCCCGTAGGTCGCCACCGGCATTCTTGCCGGGAGGCTCGGCAATGGTGTTTCGAACCGCAACACATTCATCGCTTGCCTGATGGATGGCCGCATGCCACGGTCAGGGTGCGCGCACCAGAGCCCCACGACCATAACATGTTCAATCTCTCTGCCGTCGAACTCCCCTCTAAACCGCTCATCGGCAGCGTCTAGAATTGATCCTTTGCCATACAAGTCCCACACCCACTGCACCAGGTGGACGACGTCACCGTCTTCCTGGACTAGAGCTGGCCGCTGCCCAGAGGCTACCTCAAGGAGGACAATTCCAAAGCTGTACACATCCGACTCGACGCTCGCCCTGCCGGCCAGCAAGCTCTCCGGATCAATGTACCCCATCGTGCCGGCTATGCCGGTCGTGTGCGATCTCCGGCCGTCGTTGATGAGCCTTGCGAGCCCAAAGTCACCGAGTTTGGCGGTGAAGGACGCGTCCAACATGATGTTGCTTGGCTTGATGTCCCTGTGCACGACCCGCTGTTTTGTGTCTTGATGTAGGTATAGAAGCGCCGAACCTACACCGAGCACTATCTCATACCTGAAAAATGTTAAAAGTATCAGAGAAGTGAGGAATTGCATATAATTAAATTGTTGCAAAATTTGTTCAATGGTTAATTAACTAGCTACATACTCCCTCCATTTCTTTATGTAAGGTGTATTATTTTTCACACGGTGATCAAGACACATAATTATAAAGATGTTAGGACGAAATTACCCTTGGCAAATTCGTTGGTTAATGAAAAGTAAATCAATTAGTCCAGGAAATTACGAGATGCATGTAATCGAGGAAAGATAGTTTTCTTCTTTTTCTACAAGGAAAGATACAGCCAAACGAGATAAAGATACTTTTCTTTTTTCTGGAGGGCTAAATATGAGATTACGAGGAAATAGAAGAAATGCACCTTACATTGTAGATTCTTATCAAAAAACCAATACATCTTATATAAAGAAATGAAGTGAGTACCTAACAGGCCATGCCAGCACGCAGTCAGATCTGTACAAATGAGTATCGAGGCTGCCATTGTGCATCAGCTCGTAGACAAGGAGGAGCTCGTCACCGCCATGGCACCAACCGATAAGTTGCACAAGATTGCGGTGCCTAAGACGACTAATGATCTGCACCTCAGAGACGAACTCCTTCCAGCCCTGTCGAGAAGTCTCATAGACCCTCTTGACAGCCACTTCGTAGTTTATGTTGCTCATAAAACCTTGGTACACAGACCCAAAGCCTCCTCTCCCGAGCGCTCTATCATCAGAGAAATTGTCGGTCGCGGATGCAAGCTCGTTGTAAGAAAATCGTCGGGGGCCCTCAACTCCTTGGTCGAGTTCGTCGTCGACAAGTTCACCACGAAAGAATGTTGTCCCTAGTTTCAACGCTAGTTTGGTTTTCTTCATGGTATTGCGTCTTCGGCAGCGGGGTAAGAGAAAGGAAGCCGCTATGGAGAGAGAAAGTAGGAACACGACGGAAACAACAGACGCCAACACCGCTACTAGCTTTCTTCTATGCTTCGACCGAGACGCATGTGCTGGATGGAAAATATGGAGCAAATGATGAAAGGCATACATGTGGAAAATGTTATAGAGTTTCTTATAAGCTCCATAATAAAACCCCAAAAAGAAACATAGTAACAATTTAGGTATTTACAGTGCACCAAAAGACCTGAGTAGTATTCTACATACCGTACCAAACATGTTGAATTTCAAAGTTTCAACTTTATAAGTGGTTACCCATTTGGAGAAACAAAACAGAGAAATTTCTATGCACAGATCTCAATGCAAAAGAATGGACATTCTAGCCTGCTAGAGAGTGTACATGCATGGGAGCTCAATCACAACTTTCTCGATGTGCATATCAGCATATGGATAAATTAATACAAGACTAGCCAACAGAAAACAAATAGAAAAGAGAATACTGAATAAATGCGGGGATACAAAATGAGAACCCTGTATAAATGCATCGATAGAAAATGTGATAGGGATTTGGCTAGTAGTTTAGGTTCAAGGTTTTTTCCGCACAAGGGCAACATTCAAATGGATGGCGGTGCTTCATCTTCGGGCTGGTCTACGGGGCTTCGATCCCTGAGTTCGTCCATTGGAACGAAGACAACGGAGCTCCGGCGTATTTTCTTGTCATCTCCTTGTGGTGGTGATGTTAGGATCTCTCGTTGTACGTGCACGAGGCCGAGATTTGGTGTCAAGACATTCAGATCAATTCAAAGGTTAAATCGTAACAACTGCGGCTTCGGGACGCTAGTCCTTAGGGATCCATGAAGACTTTTCATCTGTCGTCGACAAGGTCAAGCCGGCTCGGGTAGGGAAGCGACACGTCGAGGAGTCGTTCTGTCAATGTTAGTGGTCAACTGATGGTGTTGAGTCATTCATATACGTTTTATTATGTTTGAGGTGCTTTTGACTCACTTTGACAAAATATAGGACATTTTTTTCATGTATAATTGTTAAAAACGTCTTACATTTTGTTACAGAGGCAGTACCTTTTAAGAAGTTTTAGAACATATCTGGATCTTTTTCCACACATAAAATGTGGTAGGGTGAAGGAACCTTTGGAGTAAGTTGATTGATTTTCAACATCTCACGATGAAAAAACTCAGTCCCCTCGTATTCTTAACTCCTATCTCATGTCTGTCCTGGCTATCCGCCTTGGCCCCTCCCCTCCATGGCAACCAACGTCCTAGAGGAGCTTATGTTGACGCGAAGCGTTTTCCTCTCGGGTGCCAGGCGACTGGAACCCTAGCCGTCGCCGAAAGAGGCCAACCTCCCGATGTTGTCCTCTTGGGTGCCAGGCTCAGGGGATTCTTCGGTCTTAATTGTAATTTTCTTTTTGGGCCGGTGTTGCTTTGTGCAAAGGCTAGTGATACATTGTCTTTTCGGTTTTGTTAGATCGATGTTTAACTGGCTTGTCTTATAATCTTAATGACATAAATGAGACACATGTTACCATGCATAAAGAAAGCTTTTGTTGCCATCTCCGTAGGTAATCCATATGGTGTGTCATCCTATTTACATGTGAGGTAACTTAACTATTTAAAAAAAATCAAATATTAGGCTGAACTTTAAGTGAATGTTTCGGCCCTTCTGCCGAACTGCAATCCGAAAACTAAATTTCATTGATTTTGGTTCTTGTTGAAATGTTTCTAAAACTTTAAAGGAACCCATACAACTTTGTTAACTAGTAGTCATACTTTCGACCTCGAGCAGTTTTAATATGGTCCCTCTTACCCTCATTTTTCATATCAGAGATAGTCACACTTTCGATCTCGAGTAGTTTTAGCATGGTCCCTCTTACCTTCACTTTTTATATCAGAGGTAATTACACTTTCGACATCGAGCAGTCTTAAAATTAGCCTTCGACAAAACTACAACTTTATTAACTAAGGTAACAAACTAAAGAATATCAAAGTTAAGATACATCTACCGAATCAAGCAAAAGCACCTCTTCTACCAACTTGTACGAGAAACAAAATCAGGGGATGTTAAAAGGTTCGAGTGAAAGCAGTCCTCACCGAGGTAGCATCCGTCTCCAGCCAGGAACCCGTCGCCAACCATCCCTGCCACGCACGCGCACCTGTGCCCCATCTCCCCGCTTGGTGTTTTCACACCGATGCACGTCGCGTTCGCCGCGCAACGCTCGCTGCCGCCGGTGCACGTGCCGTTGAGCCACCACCCCAGCTCTGCCAGCCCGTACTCCAGCGACACCGTCCCCTCCGCCGTGTCCACGATTACTGCGGAGGTCAGCACGTCATCGCACTGTTGCTTCTCGACCTTCTCCCACCGCAGAAACTGTTCCGCCGCGGTGGAAGCGACGCACACCACAGAGGTTTCGTTGCTGAGGCCGTCGCACTGCGCCGTGCGGAGCAGCCTGGACATGACGTCCACGGGCACGCTGCATCCAACGCCCACCGACGCGTTGATCTCCCTGCAGCCACCACGGAGGAACATCCAGGTGCGAGACGACACACCGTAGTTGCCCCCGGAGAGCTCCCTCCTGGCCTCGGGGACGCTGCGGCTGCATGACGGCGGGAGACCGACAACGACGGTGGAGGTGGTGGAGTTGAAGGCTATCACGCGGTACGTTGTGCCGTTCTTTCCTATGTATGGGAGGATCAGCGTGGATATGCTGGCGTCGCAGAACAGCGGGATGGGACAGCCGGCGGAGAAGCCAAAAGGGTAGGGGACGGCGGTGCTGCCGCACCGCCGGCTGCACTGGCTACCGCTGCCGGAAGCTGCGGCGGCCGAGTAGCTGGTTTCATGGGGAAGCAAGAAAATGAGGAAGAGGAAGAAGTGGTGCATATTGGATCTCTCGGTGCTAGAATGAGATGAGCACGGCAATGATGAAGTCAGTCTTCTATGCGAGTCTTGTAGCCACAAATTTACACCGATTTTTCCAGCTAGAAGTAGAAGGCGATCTTTCAGTTGATGAATAGTCGCCCTGTGTCCTTCTCAGAAATTTTAGACTAGGCTGGCAGAGTCAAGGTGACTTGGAGTTGGACTTCAGCAAGTTTGATAGACCGAAGAGCCGGCGGCGCCCACTGCCCGGCATCTTCTCCGGCAGACGGCAGCGGTGCCTTGAACAAACGCAACACATGGACGGGCAGTCGGGCAGCCTCCGGGTGCACATGATGGCCGGCAATGCCAATGCAGCAGCAGAACCGTCCCATGGACGCAAGTTGTGCGTCCAAAGATTCAGGGCATGCCAGAGATGAAATGACTCAGAGCTGCATATATATCTCGAATTCTCAGTCAAGCAAACCTGACGAAGAAGACTCATGAATACACAAAAGGAGACCTCCCTCCCATACGAAGGTAACACAGAACGAGAACTCAAGCTTAAATCATACCCTGCTCACACAGAATGGATCTTTCATTTTCATCCAAATCGAATGAGAAAGCAACCGGGTCATCATCGTCAATTGGTGCAGAACTGAAGATGCATGCATTCTTTTGATTTCTGAAGTAGCTCAAATTTTCTCAGAGGCTCGGAGCTTGGTTCAATCCAAGCATACATTAAACGTACAAAGTGATTTTGTTAGTACTTGGAAATTTTGAAACGATCCTAAAGGCCTAGATTGGCGCTGCAGTTGTCTCATCTGCTCGACTTTATCTCGAGCCGACCTCCATGCTGCCGCTGGGCACTGCAGAATCAAAAGAATCATCAACCGGCGGCAACCGGTGGTTATGGTGGATAAGGTTTCATGAGGAAGCAAGAAACAGACGAGGAAGAGGAAGAAGTGGTACATGGGTACATCAAGCCAGGTGCAAGAAAACTGAGGAGGAAGAGGAAGAGTTTCTTTGCAAACAAAGATGATCCGGCAATATATATACTCCCTTCGTTTTTATTTACTCTCCATATTAGATTTGACTGGAGTCAAAATTCATGGAGTCAAACTTCATGAAGTTTGAGCAAGTTTATAAAAAAATATAAACATTTACAATAATAAATCAATATGATGTGAAAGTATATTCAATACTGAATCTAATGATATTGATTTGTTATTGTATAAGTTAATACTTTTGTCTATAAATTTTGTCAAAATTTTACAAAGTTTGACTTTGACCAAAGTTAATATACCGAGTAAATTAAAACCGAGGGAGTCCATGGTGTTTTGCTCTGTAGATGTTCCAGAGCGGCAACAATTTATTTCTGCATACTTGTCTTCCCTCCTGCTTGTGGACGATTGATAACCGACATAAGGAACTAAGATTCTATAATAACTGGAAAATTTAACTACTGTTCTGGTGGAAACGTCATCACCGGCCATTGACACTGGTCATCAGCAAAGTTCCAAAACTCGAATGATTAGTCGGCGGCCCATAGGTCGCCACCGGCATCCTCGCCGGGAGACTTGGTAATGGCGCTTCGGACCGCAGCATGTTCACCACTTGCCTGATGGATGGTCGCATGCCACGGTCAGGGTGCGCGCACCAGAGCCCCGCGACCATAACACGCTCCATCTCCGTGCCGTCAAACTCCCCCCTAAGTCGCTTGTCGACAGCGCCAAAGATTGATCCTCTGCCATACAAGTCCCACACCCATTGGACCAGGTGGACGACATCACCGTCTTCCTGGACCAAAGCTGGTCGCCGCCCACATGCAACCTCGAGAAGGACGACCCCGAAGCTATACACGTCTGACTCGATGCTCGCCCTGCCGGCCAGCATGCTCTCTGGATCGATGTACCCCATCGTGCCAGCTATGCCGGTCGTGTGCGATCTCCGTCCGTCGTTGATGAGCCTCGCGAGCCCGAAGTCACCGAGCTTGGCTGTGAAGGAGGCGTCTAACATGATGTTGCTAGGCTTGATGTCCCTGTGCACCACACGTTGCTCCGCCTCTTGGTGCAGGTACAGAAGCGCCGAAGTGAGGAATATCAATGTAAGACTTGTTCAAATAGTTAATTAACTAGGCAACATACCTTATCAGCCATGTCAGCCCATGGTCGGATCTATACAAATGAGTGTCGAGGCTGCCATTGTGCATCAGGTCGTAGACGAGGAGAAGCTCGTCTCCACCGTGGCACCAGCCTATGAGCTGCACAAGGTTTCGATGCCTGAGCCGACTAATGATCCGCACCTCAGAGACGAACTCCTTCCAACCCTGTCGAGAGGTCTCAGACACCCTCTTGACAGCCACTTCACGGTCCATGTCACTAATAAACCCTTGATATACATACCCGAAGCCTCCTCTCCCGAGTGCCATGTCATTTGAAAAGTTATCAGTGGCGACGGCGAGCTCACTGTAGGAAAATCGCCGGGGGCCGCTGGCTCCTTGCTCTAGCTCGTCCTCCATGACTTCCCCATTGAAGAATATGGCTGCCTTTTTGGGTAGTTGTTTTGTTGTCTTCATCAGGGCATTGCGCCTTTTCCGGCCATAGATGAAGAAGAAGACAGTGATGCCAAGAGAAGATATCAAGCCAATAACTATGAATATTTGCCGCACCTTGGAGCTTGAGACAACATCATGAGGGGATCCACCTTCCATGAAAAGATGGGAACAAACAACATACATCAAAGTTAGGCTAAGGAGGGTTTACATTTTTTTACTATTGCAACTTATTTTGAGGAACCACGGCTTTGCTAAATCTAAGTCAGTTGAGATTTATGTCTAAACGCTCTGAGCCGACCGATAGATTCATATGATGAAATCAAGATTATAGATGAGGCGACTAGCACAATCCACTTTGCCACAAAGTTTTAAATAGAGGGTCATGGCAGATAGCGATCAACACTATAGTGTCGCTACATGGCTCTTTATCCCACTAAAATTGCTAAATTGTACATATGCTATTTGGCGGGGCCCTGCTACAAACACTGTAGGCTATTATAGCAAGGTATTTAAAGAATTTGCTTTGCCATGAGAAACTACAAAAAAAATGATAGTTAACATTTTTTTATTCTACCAACTAATTAAAATAGAGCACCTTAACATTAAAAGAAAAAACTCAAATAGAGTGCTACCGACTCATATATAAAACCTCTTCTACCAATTTGGTAATTAAGCAATCCCTCCGCAAAGAAATATAAGATGTAGAGGGAGTATAAGGTTATGCAAACCATACAAACACATTTCCTCAAAAGAAAAAACATACAAACACATGCACGGGAAACAAATTCAGGAGATGTTAAAAAGGTTCTGAATGAAAGTAGTCCTCACCGACGTAGCAACCGTCTCCAGCCAAGAACCCGTCGCCGTTCATCCCCGCCACGCACACGCACCGGTGCCCCACCGACCCACTCGGCGCATCTACGTCAGCGCACGTCGCCTCTGCCACGCACTGGCCGCCAGCCTCATCCCCGGCGCAGATGCCATTGACCCACCACCCCAGCTCCACCACCCCATACTCCAGCGACATGGTCTCCTCCGGCGTGTCCATGTATACCGCGGAGGTCTTCACATCGTCACAGCTTTGCTTCTCCACCTTCTCCCACCGCAGAAACTGGTCCGCCCTCGCTACGCTGGCATTCTGTACGTGCAGCGGAGGCGACACACAACACGGCAGTGGCCGAGGTGTCGTCGCTGCACTGTGCCGTGCGGAGCAGCCTGGACATGACGGCCGCCGGCACGCTGCATACGGACGTGTTGCTGCCGCAATGACCGCGGAGGAACAGCCCAGTGCGGGACGAGACTCCGTAGTTGGCGCCGAAGAGCGCCCTCCTGGCATCGGAGACGCTACGGCTGCACGAAGGCGGGAGGCCAACGACGATGGTGGAGGCGGTGGAGTTGAAGGACACGACATGGTCGCCGGAGAGCGAAGTAGTTTTGTAAATGTGTATGCTCCTCCGTGCAATTTCATTCAGTTAATCTAATGCCAAACCATTTTGGTATATATTTTCAGGAAAATCCATTCAATGTGTGCATGTACATTCATGAAATCTAATTCAGAATTTTCAGGAATTACCTTTTCTTAGTGGATTTTACACTGTAATCCTAATTGGATTTACAGTGTAATTCTTAGTGTATTTTAGTGGTTTTTTTACAGTGTAATTACATTGTTATTCTTAGTGGATCCTTAGTGGATTTGTACTGTAATTCTACTTGGATTTACAGTGTATTTTTTCACTGTACTTCTCAGTGGATTTACAATGTTTTTAGTGGTTTTACATTGTAATTTTTAGTGAATCTTCATTGTAATTCTTAGTGCTCTTGTAATGTAATTCTTTAGTTGATTTACAGTGTATTTCCTCAATGTATTTACACTGTAATTCTTAGTGCTTTAGAAAGGAATCTAATTCTTTTGTTTCAGCAGCAAGGTTCAATTCAGATCCTTATGTTCAACAGTTGAATCGTTTTCCTGTCACTTTGCAAGAAAGGAAGCATTATTTTGCAATGAATCGCATTGGCAGCCATGATGTTTGGTGCAAGTATGATTTTTCTTTTTCTCTTGTACCTTTCTTTTTTTTTTAGTTTGTTGCTGATTGTGTACTTCATCTTTTTTCATTTGTCATTGATTATTTCATTTATTTTCTTTTATCAGATACGAAGCTATTAGATATGATAGAGCATTCTGTTCGTATCGCTCTCTTGCATCCCTATGCCCAAATGGTCATGTAGATAAATTCTTGATTCTATGTTTCTGTTGATTTCTTTTCAACAAGTGTCATCCTTCTAAATCGAAGAAACATTTCTTTTTCATGATTTGTTACTGTTTTTTTTACTCTCTGTCTTTATAATTTCAGTTGTACTTCCCTATTGGTCTCGATGGTCGCTGGTTTTCGTTTGTCGTGTGTATCAAAGATAGAGCTTTTGTGTTTCTTGACTCAGCATTTGGAGAGAACTTAACGTAGCACAGAGATATCCGTGATGAGCTGGTAATTTTTCTGTAAGCTTTCGTGTATATTTCTGTGAGATTTTGTAGTTGTGTAACTTTCATGTACTACACAGATAGTTTTTAATGCTGCCCTCTCTGCTCTTGTGCATTTTTTCCATGTATTTTTAGTTTATTTCAGTTGTTTTCTCCTTTTATCTTAGTGGATTTACAGTGTAACTCTCATTGGACTTACACTGTAATTATTTTTAGTCCATTTTTACTGTGTAACTCTCTTTGGATTTGCACTGTAATTATCTTTAGTGCATTTTACAGTGTAACTGTCATTGGATTTACACTGTAATTATCTTTAGTGCATTTTAATGTGTAACTCTCATTGGATTTACACTATAATTATCTCTAGTGCAATTTAGAGTGTAACTTTCATTGGATCACTGTAACTCTCACTGGATTAGTGCATTTTACAGTGTAACTTTTATTGGATTTACATTGTAATTATCTTTAGTGCATTTTACAGTGTAACTCCCATTGGATTTACACTGTAACTATCTTAGTGGATTTTACAGTGTAACTCTCAATGGATTTACACTATAATTTATCTTAGTGGATTTTATAGTGTAATTATCATTGGATTTACACCGTAATTCTTAGTTGTTGTACTACGTGAATCTTAGTGCCATTGTACTGTATTCACCACTTTGTGCCTAGTGCATTTAGTGTTAGTTATTTCAGTGTAACAAGCACTTTAATTGTACTGATAGCTCCTCTTTATCGTCTACAGCACACCTAATTTTGTTTTCTACAGTAAATTAGTTTGGTATGCTTTCCTGATTTTTAGTTCCAAAACAGATTCATATTTCATTGGGCTTTGGGATGAGTATATCACTCCTATGATGCACAAACGAATTAATTTCGAAGAGTTTGATGTCTTGTACCCAGCTGTTCCTAAGCAAGAGAACCGGTATTATGTTTTTTTGCCTGACATGATTTTGATTAATTTTATATAGATTGTTTGTAGGCTTCTTTTCTTATTTTTTGTGTTCTTTGTAACTTTTCAGGCATGATTGTGGTGTCTTCGCTCTGAAGTATACGGAGATCTTCACACCAAGAACTCAGATGGCAAATCATTTGGATTATTGGTGGATTTACAGTGTCCTTTTTAGTGGATTTTACAGTTGCATCTTTAATGCATCTTGCACTGTATTCTTAGTGTTTAATCTTAGCAGTTTTTTAGTGCAAACATTTGAATCATTGGTGGATTTACAGTGTCATTTTAGTGGATTTTACAGTGTCATTTTAATGCATCTTACATTGTAATTCTTAGTGGGCATGGTAGAAATTATTGTGGTTTTTAGTGGATTTACACTGAATTTCTCAGTGGTAATATTATGGTAATATACTTCTTCGTCAATGTAATTATTAGGTGACATCATCTTGGAAAAGCTTTGGCTATATCGTTGTGCTTCTTTGATCTCCTCTTTTAGCTGCTCCCATGCATGTCCGGGTTGAAGTTGAAGCGTGGACCCATTAGTCTGTTTATAAAAGCGGGACAGAAAAGCAAACAGGGGACATGGGACATGGGACAGAGGGCATTTGTCATCCTTTGGTTGGCTGAAGAATATGGATGAAAGCTACTCCATCCGTCTAGGTGTGTAAGTCATCTTACATTGTGCACCGCGACCAAGGCGGAGAGGAAAACGAGAAAACTTAATGTCTTTTTGCTAATTAATAGCATTGCAACTAACCACTGCATGCCATATTTGATAGTCTCAAGTCATTGAAAGCATGCACGACCCACATCTCTTATTGGTTGATATGTCACAAAATAAGAAACAAGGAGGGAGCTAATGTATCGTGCCTAAGTGTTTTGGGATTATTTGGTTTTCGTAAAATGACTTATACACCTAGACGGAGGAAGCATTCACAGGTAAGAAGTCAAGACTCACCGAGGTAGCATCCGTCGCCGGCCAAGAAGCCGTCGCCCTCCATCCCCGCCACGCACCCGCACCGGTGCCCCAACTCCCCGCTAGGCGTTTTTACGTCGGTGCACGACGCGTTCGCCGCGCAACGCTCGCCCCCGCCGGCGCCGCACGTCCCGTTGAGCCACCAGCCGAGCTCGGCCACGCCGAACTCCAGCGTAGCCGTCCCCTCCGCCGTGAGCACGAACACCGTGGAGGTCAGCACGTCGTCGCACTTTTGCTTCTCGACCTTCTCCCACCGCAGAAACTGGCCATGCACCGCCGCGGTGGAGTTTGGCGCAGCGGAAGCGACGCACGCCACAGCGGCGGGCGAGGTGTCGTTGCTGATGCCGACGCACTGCGCCGTGCGGAGCAGCCTGGACATGACGCCCACGGGCACGCTGCATCCAGCGCCCGCCGACGCGTTGACCCCGCCGCAGCCGCCGCGGAGGAAAAGACCGGTGCGAGACGACACGCCGTAGTTGCCCCCGGAGAGCACCCTCCTGGCCTCGGGGACGCTGCGGCTGCACGACGGCGGGAGGCCGACAACGACGGTGGAGATGGTGGAGTTGAAGGCTATCACGCGGTACGTGGTGCCGTTCTCTCCTATGTATGGGAGGATCGGCGTGGATATGCTGGCGTCGCACCACAGGGCGATGGGGCAGCCGGGGGAGAATCCGAGAGGGTATGGGACGGTGGCACCGCCACACCGGCGGCTGCACCTGTCACCGCCGCCGGAAGCTGCGGCCGCGGAGTAGCTGGTTTCATGGGGAAGCAAGAAAACGAGGAGCAAGAGGAAGAGGAAGAAGTGCTGCATATTGGATCTCTAGGTGCTAGAACGAGATGGGCACGGCAGTCTTCTAGGCGAGTCTTGTAGGCTTGTAGCCACAAATTTACACCGATTTTTCTCAGCTAGAAGTAGAAGGCTATCTTTCAGTTGATGAATAGTCGCCCTTTGTCCCTCTCAGAAATTTCAGACTAGGCAGGCAGAGTCAAGGTGACTTGGACTTCAGCAAGGTTGATAGACCGAAGAGCCGGCGCCCACTGCCCGGCATCTTCTCCGGCAGACGGCAGCGGTGCCTTGAACAAACGCAACACATGGACGGGCAGTCGGGCAGCCTCCGGGTGCACATGATGGCCGGCCATGCCAATGCAGCAGCACAACCGTCCCATGGACGCAAGTTGTGTATCCTAAGATTCAGGGCATGCCAAAGATGACCCATGAATACACAAAATAAGAGCAAACTTAATAACCTGCTCACACAGAACGGATCGAATTTCATTCCCATGATCTCATCTGAATGGAATGAAAAAGCAGCCGTGTCATCATCGTCGATTGGTGCAGAACTGCAGATGCATGCATTCTTTTGATTTCTGAAGTAGCTCAAATTTTGTCCGAGCTTGGTTCAGTCCAAGCATACATTAAACGTCCAAAGTGATTTTATTAGTACTTGGAAATTTCTGAAACGATCTTACAGGCCCAGATCGGCCATGCAGTTGTCTCACCTAGTCAGACTTTGTCTCGCGCCAAATGAGTCGAGCCGGCCTCCATGCTGCCGCTGGGCACCGCAGAACCAAAAGAATCATCAACAGATAAGGTTTCATGAGGAAGCAAGCAACAGATAGGAAGAGGAAGAAGTGGTGCATAGGGACATCAAGCCAGGTGCAAGAAACTGAGAAGGAAGAGGAAGAGTTTCTTTGCAAACAAAGATGATCTGGCAATATACATGGTGTTTGCTCCGTAGATGCTCAGCGGCGGCAACATTTTATTCATGCATACTTGTCTCCTATTGATCGTGGACAATTGATAACCGACACGAGGAACTAAGATTCTATAATTACTGAAGAATTTAACTATTGTTCTGGTGGGAACGCCATCACCGGCCACTGACGCTGCTCAGCGCCAAAGTTCCGGAACTCGAATGATTAGTCGGTGGCCCATAGGTCGCTACCGGCATCCTATCCGGGAGGCTTGGTAATGGCGCTTCAGACCGCAGCACGTTCAACGCTTGCCTGATGGATGGACGCATCGCACGGTCAGGGTGCGCACACCAGAGCCCCACGACCATAACACGCTCCATCTCCCTGCTGTCAAACTCCCCCTTAAGTCGCTCGTCGGTGGCATCTAGAATTGATCCTTTGCCATACAAGTCCCACACCCACTGCACCAGGTGGACGACGTCACCGTCTTCCTGGACTAGAGCTGGCCGCTGCCCAGAGGCTACCTCAAGGAGGACAATTCCAAAGCTGTACACATCCGACTCGACGCTCGCCCTGCCGGCCAGCAAGCTCTCCGGATCGATGTACCCCATCGTGCCGGCTATGCCGGTCGTGTGCGATTTCCGGCCGTCATTGATGAGCCTGGCGAGCCCAAAGTCACCGAGTTTGGCGATGAAGGAGGCGTCTAGCATAATGTTGCTAGGCTTGATGTCCCTGTGCACCACGCGTTGCTCCGTCTCTTGGTGCAGATATAGAAGCGCCGAACCTACACCGAGCACTATCTCATATCTGAAATGTTAAAAGTATCAAAGAGAAGTGAGGAATTGCGCATATAAATTGTTGTAAGATTTGTTTGAATGCTTAATTAACTAGCAACATACCTAGCAGGCCATGTCAGCATGCAGTCAGATCTATACAAATGAGAATCGAGGCTGCCATTGTGCATAAGCTCATAAGACGAGGAGGAGCTCGTCGCCGCCGTGGCACCAACCAATGAGCTGCACAAGGTTCCGGTGCCTGAGCCGACTAATGATCCGCACCTCGGAGATGAACTCCTTCCAACCCTGCCGGGAGGTCTCAGAAACCCTCTTGACAGCCACTTCCCGTTTCATGTTGCTCATAAACCCTCGGTAGACAGACCCGAAGCCTCCTCTCCCTAGCGCCCTATCATCAGAGAAGTTGTCGGTGGCGATGGTGAGCTCATGGTAGGAAAATGGCCGGGGTCCATTGGCTCCTTGCTCTAGCTCCTTCTCTACGAGTTCGCCATCGAAGTGTGTTACTGCCTTTTTTGGGATCTGATTGGTTGTCTTCGTCGTGGCATTGCGCCTTCTCCCCGGTGTACGAGGAAGAGGGAAAAGATGCCGAGAGAAAGCACGAACGCGCCAAATACGCTGACTAGCAGTGTTAGTTTTCGGCGCTTTGAGCTTGAGACACCACGCAGGGATGCACCTTCTCCATGAAAAGATGGGAACAAACAATAGCAGACGTCAAAGTTAAGCTTCTAAACTGTACTGTAGTTTTTCTACCATTGCAAATTAATTTGGAGGAATGGTTTCACTACATTTTAATCACTTGAGATTTTGTTATATCGAAATCCTATTCCTCGCCCGAATCCATCCGATGTTGGAGATTCATACAGGGATGGGCAACACCAAGATCAGATGAGACGGCTAGCTAGCATCATCAGCTCAGATGTAAGGAACTCTTATTAACAGTGATAGTGTTATATACTGGGGAAATAACGATTAATAGCGGCGTACTAGTTACTACAACTAAAGAAATCGTATATAGTTCCACTTCTCTTCTACCAACTCAGACTCATATAAAAGACCTTCTACCATTTCAGTAAGTCAAAAGCTTACGCAACAGATGTTTCAGACGCTCAGCAGCGGAAACCATACTCTGTTGGTTGATGACAGACTTCCCCGATGATGTAGCCCGAATGCCCGATACGTCGGGAATACTAAGGCCCTGTTCGGAGGACCTCCCCTCCACAACTCCACTCCCAGAGCGGGTGGAGTTACTGTTGAAAATTATGGAGCTGCTGTTTCCTGGCTCCGCAGCTGCGGGGATTTCGCGGAGCTGCCGGAATTCCGAACAGGCTCTAAATCTACAGAATCTATAAATCTAACAAAAATATGCGGACTATTCTGTTGGGATTAACCACGATGTAGTGGTTTTCCTTGTCCGGCACGGACTAGATAGTGATAGCAGTCACCGATTTAACATTGGATTAGTAATAGGACTCGGACTAGTTTAGGACTAGCAGCTTAGCTCCTTTAAATATCCATGTACCCCTACGTTGTAATATTAACCCAGATCAAAAAGAAATAAAGTATTAGGTGCGACACGCACCTATTGCTATCCATCAGCGTCTCGTATTTGTTTCGTGTGTGTGCGTGAGTTCCCGGCGAGATCAATCGATCAAGTACGTCTAGCTAGCTTCCACAGATTCGATCCACCTGCCTGAGTGCCTACTTGGTTGCAACGTACGTGCGTGTGTTGGTCAAAAGTATCGACCGGCTAGAACACATCAAGCAGCCGGGTTGTGCACGTGTGTCACCTTGACGGAAAGTACTCGTCGACGTCGGGACCAGTGCCAACATATTCAATACTCATATATTCAAACATGTATGGGAAACGAAATCAGGGGATGTTAAAAAGGTTCAGGTGAAAGCAGTGCTCACCGACGTAGCATCCGTCTCCAGGCAAGAACCCGTCGCCGTCCATTCCTGCCACGCACGTGCACCGGTGCCCCACCGACCCGCTCGGCGTATTTACATCGGAGCACGTCGCGTTCGCCGCGCAACCCCCGCCGCCGCCGACGCACGTGCCGTTGAGCCACCACGCCAGCTCCGCCACCTCGTTGGCCAGCGGCAGCACCCCATCCACCATGTCCAGACACACCCCCGACGCCAGCACGTCATTGCAGCTTGCCTTCTCCACGTCTTCCCACCGCAGGAACTGCCTGTACGCCAACCCGGCGGAGGCGTTCGGCGCAACGGAGGCGACACACTTCACGGAGGCATCGCTGCCGTCGCACCGCGCTGTGTCGAGCAGCCTCGAAATGACGCCCGCGGGTATGATGCAGCTGG
The DNA here is from genome assembly GCF_018294505.1 of Triticum aestivum. Lineage (NCBI taxonomy): Eukaryota > Viridiplantae > Streptophyta > Magnoliopsida > Poales > Poaceae > Triticum > Triticum aestivum. The sequence continues at coordinate 58,351,747 of NC_057808.1, read as the reverse complement.
ATGCCGACGCGTTGTGGCACCCTCGGACGGAGAGCATGGTGCGCGCGGAGACGCCGTAATTGGCGCCCGAGAGCGCCCTCCTGACATCTGGGACGCTGCGGATGCACGACACAGGGAGGCTGACCATGACGGTGGAGATGGTGGAGTTGAAGGAGACAACGCGGTACGATGTGCCGCTGCCTCCTCCTGTGTATGGGAGGGTCGGCGAGGTGTCGGCGTCGCATGACAGGGCGATGGGGCAGCCGTCGGAGAAGCCGAAGGGGTAGGGGACGGTGGTGTCGCCGCACCAGCGGTTACACGAGGCGGCGGCTGCTGTGCCGGAGAGGATTTCATGGGGAAGCAAGAAAATGAGGAGGAAGAGGAAGAAGGGGTGCATCTTCGATCTCTTGGTGCTAGAACAAGATGAGCACGGTATTGATGAAGTCAGTCTTCTAGGCATGTCCCGTAGCCACAAATTTACACCGATTTTTCTCAGTCAGAAGTGGAAGGAGATCTTTCAGTTCATGAATAGTCGCCCTGTGTACTTTTGAGAAATCTCAGACCAAGGCAGGCAGAGAGCTGGAATGACTTGGACTTCAACAAGTTTGGCTTCGGCTCCGGCAGCAGCGTCTAAACGAGCGCAGCACATCGACGGGCAGTGTCCGGGTCATTAAGGAGAACAACATAAGTGCCATATCGAAAAACCATTCTGATCCATTTATGCCATCTGACAAAAACCTCTAGCACCCAGGATATCGAAAATGGTATTGTGTTAAATCAAGTCAAACGCTTTTTCAAAATCTAATTTGAGTACTATAATTTCATTTCTTTGACTGGTGGCACCAATGAAGGTATTCAAAGGCCGAGGCAAGACCGTCTTGAATTGATCTTGACTTCAAGAACCCAAATTTGTTTATATGTGCCAGATTTAGAGCGACTTTTTGGAACCTATAAGCCAGCAGCTTTGCTGTGATCTTAATAGAACGGTTAAGAAGAGAAACGGGTTTGAACGAAGCAAGGTAATGAGGAGGAAGAGAAGGAAGTGATGCAAACCAATCTCTCGGTTCTAGAATGAGATGGGCACAACACTGATAAAGTCAGTCCTCTAGGCGAGTCTTGTAGCCACAAAATTATACAGATTTTTCTCATCTAGAAGGAGAAGGCGATTTTTCAGTTCATGAATAGTCACACTGTGTCCTTTTCAGAAATTGAGACCGAAGAGCTGGCAGATAGAGACAGGGAGTGACTTGGACTTCAGGAAGTTTGACAGACCGAAGAGCTCAGGCAATCTCCGCGTGCACATCAATAGCCAGCCATGCCAATGTGCAATGCAGCAGCAGAATTGCCCTACCGACCCAAGTAGCTGCATCCTAAAATTCAGGGCATGCCAGAGATGAAATGAACTCCAAGCTGCACCTCGAATTCTCGATCGAGCAAGCATGATAAAGATTCATCATGAATACTCGAAACTAAACAAGAAGGCAACTCCCTTTTGAAAAATAAATAAATAAAGAAGGCAGCAACAACTCATACATGCACACAGAACGGATTGAATTTCATTTCCATCTGAATTGAATGGCAAAGCGACTGTGTCGTCGTGGTCAACTAAATGGTGGGAGATCCTAGATGCAGATGCATGCATTATTTTGAAAGTAGCTCAAATTTTGTTTGAAAGTAGCTCAAATTTTGTTAGAGCTTGGTTCAGTCCAAGCATACATTAATCTTATACTCCCTCCGTTTCAAATTACTCGTCGCAGAAATTGATGTATCTAGAACTAAAATATATCTAGATACATCCATACTTGCGACAAGTAATTTGGAACGGAGGGAGTAGTACATACGAAGTGACTTTTTTGTTACAAGCAGGTAAATGAAAATTTCTGAAACGATCCTAAAGGCCCAGATCGGGGATGCACTTGTCTTGTCTACTCGACTTTGCCTCGAGTAGAATGAGTCATGCTGGAGTCCACGCTGCCGCCGCCGCGGTTGACCACGGAAGAACCGAAAGATTCATCAACCTCTGGCCGCATCATATATGTCGCCACCGGCATCTTCGCCGGGAGGCTCGGCAGCGGCGCCTCCAACCGCAGCACGCTGACGGCCTGCCTGATGGACGGCCTCAGGCCAGGGTCGGGGTGCCCGCACCAGAGCCCAACCACCATGACGCGCTCCATCTCTTTCTCGTCGAACTTGCCATCCAGTCGGGCGTCGGCTGCCTCCAGGATGGCACCTCTGCCATATGACTCCCATACCCACTGCAACAGGTGGACAACTCCTCCGCCATCATCGTCACGGACTACCGCCGGCGTCCGGCCACATGCCATCTCGACTAGGACAACGCCGAAGCTGTACACGTCGGACTCCACACTGGCCGTGCCCACAAACACGCACTTCGGGTCCATGTACCCAAGCGTCCCAGCTGCGCCTGTCGTGAACGAGCCTTGACCATCGCGGACGAACCTGGCGAGCCCGAAGTCACCGAGCTTGGCGTTGAAGGACGCGTCCAGCATGATGTTGCTCGGCTTGACGTCCCTGTGCACGACGCGCTGCTCCACGTCCTCGTGCAGGTACAGCAGCCCGGAGCCAAGGCCAAGTGCGACCCCATATCTGACTGCCCATGGCAGCAGGTGGTCCGGCTTGTACAGGTGAGCGTCCAGGCTGCCATTGGGCATCAGCTCGTAGACGAGGAGAAAATCATCGTCGTCGCCTCCATAGAACCATCCAACAAGCGGCACGAGGTTCCGGTGCCGGAGCCTGCTAATGATCTTTACCTCCGAGACAAACTCCTTCCAGCCCTGGCGAGAGGTCTTGGACACTTTCTTCACGGCGATATGAAGGTTCGTGTCATGGAGGAATCCCCGGTACACGGACCCGAAGCCTCCTTCGCCTAGCTTGTTCCTGCCGGAGAAGCCGTCTGTGGCGGGCACAAGCTCATCGTATGTGAATCGCCTTGGCCCTGTCCCTTCCTCGAGCTCGCCTTGATATATGCTTTTGCCACGGAAGTACTCTTTCAGCGGCTCTGATGTCACGGACACCCCGGCCGCTGCCATCCTTCTTCGCCACCAGTTAAACAGGAACCGAACCAATAGGCCGATCATAAAGAGTACGAGCACCACGGCGCCGATAATAAGACACACGATGATAGCCACCTTTCGCCGTTTTCTCCTACGCTCCAGCTCTTGGGCTTTCATCTCCTTCTCATAACTCTCGCTATACCGGTGCCTGTTCAGCCGCACCGTGGACGGCCTGTCGGCAAGGATGGCGCAACCCAAGTAGCAGCTGTACCCCTTGATGGCGCCGCCGCTGTTGTTTGGAAACAATCGCGGCAGCTGGTCGGTGTAGTAGGAGAGGCAGCGTGTGCACTCGCTCGCCAGCAGGTCCCTAGTACACTGCACCACCGCCCGCACCCACTGTGTGTCGGTGAACTGCTGCGTGCCCTCGGCGATCCGCTCGTCTGCTTGGCCGGCCTTCACCATGAGCCGATTAACCAACTCGAATCTCATGCGGCTCATGCCAGCCGTGTCTACAACGTACCCTTCGAGTGGGATCAACGGGTCGTACCAAGTTCAATCCACCACGTAGGGCGCGACGGCAAGGTTGGTGATGGAGAGGTCGGCGACGGAGAAGGAGGACTCACTGGAGTACCGAAGGGTGCAGGCGTTGTAGACGGCGTGAACCCTTCGGTACCCTTCGGTGCCCTTGGGTGCGCGGGTGAGGCAGTCTTGGCACTCCTCGTCGGTGTCTCCAGCATAGCACATGAAGAGGCCGAAGACCTCGTCGTCTGCCGCCCCTAGCCTGCCGTTGAAGAAGCCGCCGGCGTTGGCGGCGGCCATAGGGATGGACGACAGAAGCCGATCGAGGCTCACGTGGTACTGGCTCCCGTCGCTGTAGTTGCCAGCAGTGGAGCACGAGATCACGGATGGCCGCAGGGGCTGAATCATCTCGTCGCTGACGGCATGGGCGTCAAAAAGTGGGCGGGCGACGACGGCGGTTAGGAGTAGGAGTAGCATCAGAAGACGAACGCATGAAGGTGAAGCCATGGCCAGCCAGCGCTAGTGGTGACCTTGGTGAGTGGTGCTCCACACAATCACACGAGAGACTCCTTGATAAAGCTACAGGTACTCCTGTATACGCAGAGAGCAGCCATGCTACGGTCGTAGCAGTCTCAGTCTGACGGAGAATGAGCCCGCTCCATGTTCAATACTCCACTGGCTTGTGATATTCCTCATATTTTCGGGATTGGCTACATGGTCGGTCAACTTTGGTGGGCAATAGGAAACTAGTATAAATCATCTGCCTACGCATCAAGTGATTGGTTACAATTATTGCAGGACAAGGAATTGGTCAAGACTTGGCACTACAAAGTACTCCCTCCGTTTGGAATTACTTGTCTCGAAAATGGATGTAAGTTGGACTTGGCTATTCGAGGGATTTATGTCCCGATTTAGATGAAGATTGCTGGAAAAGTGGAAAGAGAACTCGGGCTATATGGGGCCTTTTAGTCAAAAAGAAAATAAACTATGGATTTGTTTATCATATGATGCAATAAATCGGCTAAATAGAAGTTTGCAATAAACTATGGATATGTGCATCATACGACGCAGAGGAGGCTGGGAGGGCTTTCTCTCTTCCATCATAAAGAAGTGAAAATGTGAAATAGAAACAAAACCAGATTTGGAGGTTAATGAGATATAGATAAATTCCGTTGACTAAACTTTGAATTATCCTGGCCAGAGCAATAGCAAAACAAAAATCGTTCTGAGGTCGACAAGGGGGATGCCTACCGCGTGTGATATTCAACTCAGAAAGCGACTATGGCCATGTCACATCCTACATTTCATTTAAAATTAAAATAAGCTCCTATAGCTAGCTTCAATCGGCTATCCAGTCACTGTCAAGGGGTAGAGACTGGATCTAAGTGCTTTCGTGGATCATATGAGCCAAATGGGCAGGTGGCCGCATCCTTCTAGACAGAGACTAAAATGTTTAGTTAAGTGGCTTTGCACTTTAATAGCATGCACTGCATTCGTGAATTTTCTAAAACTCCAATATGCCTTGGCCGGATAGTGATACTTTGTGGACTCAACTACCAGGTAAAAGTAAATACTTTGCTCAACTTATACCTTTGTTTGACCCACCTTATAGTTCTTTTTTTTTACTTGAGCATAGGCCTCCCATGTTTTCATCTAGTATTATACTCTTTCCGTTCCTAAATATAAGTCTTTTTAGAGATTTCAAATGGACTACCACATACGGATGTATATAGACATATTTTATAGTGTAAATTCACTCATTTTGCTCCGTATGTAGTCATTTATTGAAATCTCTAGAAAAACAAATACACCCTCCATTTTTATAGACAAGGTCATTATGGAATATACATTTTGCATCTATACAAGGCCACCAACAGTAATCGAGGCAAAATTAATGATATTTTCTCGTACTAACAACCTGTTTAATACTTGCATGCATGCAGTCATAATGACAGTCAGCTACTTCCTCCGCTCAATTTCTTTACATGCATGCGGAGTATTAATGACCCCAGTAAATAAGAAGAAAAGTTGACTTATAAAGCGGGCATTAAATTTTACAAGTTTGTGGAGTATTTAGTAACGGAGGGAGTATATCAGTTTAAAAAGAAGGTACGGGGATT